>NW_027281394.1:0-72500 GCF_046629955.1 Centroberyx affinis
GTCACATGGTCGGTCACAGCTGAGTCACAACATGGTCGGTCACAGGTGAGTCACATGGTCGGTCACAGCTGAGTCACAACATGGTCGGTCACAGGTGAGTCACATGGTCGGTCACAGGTGAGTCACATGGTCGGTTACAGCTGAGTCACAACATGGTCGGTCACAGCTGAGTCACAACATGGTCGGTCACAGGTGAGTCACATGGTCGGTCACAGGTGAGTCACATGGTCGGTCACAGCTGAGTCACAACATGGTCGGTCACAGGTGAGTCACATGGTCGGTCACAGGTGAGTCACATGGTCGGTTACAGGTGAGTCACATGGTCGGTCACAGGTGAGTCACATGGTCGGTCACAGGTGAGTCACATGGTCGGTCACAGGTGAGTCACAACATGGTCGGTCACAGGTGAGTCACATGGTCGGTCACAGGTGAGTCACATGGTCGGTCACAGCTGAGTCACAACATGGTCGGTCACAGGTTGTCACAGGTCCAAAATCCCACAGCTGCTGGATCAAAACCCATCTGCTTCAACCGTTGTCATCCATGTGGGAATTAACGACCTCCGGAATAAACAGTCGGAGACACTTAAAGACGACTTCACGAACCTTATTGACAGCCTTTTACAATCAGACCGCCGGTTCATCATCTCCGGCCCGCTGCCCTGTCCCAGCTTTGGAGACGTCAAATTCAGCCCTGTCCGTCAACTTCATACATGGCTCAAGGGATACTGCTGCTCGCTCAGCGTACCGTTTGTAGACAACTTTATTACCCTCTTCAACCGCCCATACCTCTTCAGACACGATGGAGTACATCCAAACTCTCACGGATCACGTCTTCTCGCCATGAACATGGAACTTGCATTAAACTCCTCCAACGCACTACGAAACTGATGTTTGGTGAGTCCGATTCATTATACTAATGACTGTCACTCTGCTACACAAATTCCTGTAATTATAAGTCATAGACACAGACCCCGTAATCTCTCTGTAACATACAGGAATCTAAACAATTTATCACTGGTTCGGACTCCAATTATCAGTCCCCCACAAAGCCATGCACCTCGAACAATAAAAATGGCTTTATTATTAAACGTCAGGTCGCTAACGAATAAGTCATTTTTAGTTAATGATCTTATAAGTACACATAACCTAGACTTCACCCTACTGACCGAGACCTGGCTGGATAGAAATGGCGCAGTCGCGCTCATTGAGACTGCACCTCCTAACTTCAAGTTCATCCATACCACTAGATCTGATAAGAGAGGCGGTGGAATAGCTGCTGTCTTCTCTGATATATATAACTGCAAGGAAATCTCCCTCGGGGAATTCACGTCTTTTGAATACCTTGCTGTATCTATACACTGTAGTGCTGCGATTTTAATAATTACTGTCTATCGGCCACCAAAATCTAAATGTGGCTTTCTTGATGAACTCTCTGAGCTACTGTCCAAGGTCTCCACTGACTACGATTGTTTAATTATCTCAGGTGATTTTAATATTCACGTTGACAATCAAACAGACCCTGATGCCAGAAACTTAATTAGCCTACTGGAGGCATTTGACCTCACTCAGCATGTTTCTGGCCCCACCCACAATAAGGGGCATACTCTGGACTTGGTCATATCAAAAGGACTTAATATTTCCGTACCCTGTGTCATGGATGTTGCTATCTCAGATCACTGTTGCATATTTTTTGATGTGTCTGCTTTTCCTGTACAACAGAAGAGTACTCGAACAATCAAAAAACGTACCATTGATAATAACACAATTGAAACCTTTAAGAAAACTGTAAATGAGTTACCGTTGTTCATGGCATCACCAACTGAGGATCCTGTGAACAACTTCAACTCAAAAGTACGAAATATCATTGACAGCATTGCACCTGTTAAAACTAAAAACATAAAAAAACAAAAAGCCCCCTGGAGAAATGGAGTGGTTGTTAGGCAGTTTAAGAGAAAGTGTCGCCAGGCAGAACGACAGTGGAGAAAGACAAAACTTCAGGTTCACTATGAAATCTACAAGGATAGACTGAGTTACTACAACAAAGAAATTAAACAGGCCAGAGAATCCTTCTTCTCTAAAATCATTAATGAAAATATCAACAATAGTAAAGTGCTCTTCTCTACTGTTGATCGACTTATTAATCCACCTTGTCCAACCCCATCAGAGATGCTGTCCACTACAAAATGTGAGCAATTCGCCACATTCTTCAATAACAAAATTATTGCCATCAGACAGAACATTAGTGCCTCAAGTTCTATAAATGAACCTACCCTCCAGTTCTCCAGGAATATTACTTGTGCCATGTCTCATTTTGACCTTCTAGACCTACAACAACTAGACAATTTTGTTGGGCAGCTCAGGTCCTCCACCTGCTGCTTGGATCCTCTCCCTACCACATTTTTTAAAACTGTTTTTGACTGCTTAGCACCTGAGGTATTGGAAATGATTAACTGTTCTCTTCAGTCAGGTATATTTCCTGCAGCGCTTAAAACAGCTGTCATTAAACCACTTCTGAAGAAGAGTAACCTTGATGCAACAGTTATTGCTAACTACAGGCCCATCTCCAACTTACCTTTCCTCAGCAAAATACTTGAAAAAACAGTTTATTCTCAGCTTAATAACTATCTAACATCAAACAGCCTTCTAGACACTTATCAATCTGGTTTTCGATCCCACCATAACACAGAAACAGCACTTATCAAAGTTGTGAACGATCTGCATATAAACACAGACTCCAATAAACTATCTGTTCTTGTGCTTCTGGATCTCAGTGCCACTTTCGACACTGTTGACCATGACATTTTACTACAGAGGTTAGAAAAATGGGTCGGCCTATCCGGCCCGGTTCTAAACTGGTTCAGATCCTACCTACAGGACAGGCAGTTGTTTGTGTCCATTGGTGACTTTGCCTCGGAAAGAGTGAGTATTATGTGTGGAGTACCCCAAGGTTCGATTCTTGGACCACTACTGTTTAATCTCTATATGCTCCCACTCGCTCCCATACAGAAACACAAAATAAACTACCATAATTATGCAGATGATTCACAACTGTACATATCCCTATCCCACGAGGACCTAGATCCCATACATTCCCTAACTCAGTGTATTGATGATATTAATCTATGGATGTCACAGAACTTTTTACAACTGAACAAAGACAAAACAGAAATACTCTTCTTTGGTGCAAAGGCTCAGAGACAGAAAATTGCAGCTCATCTCAGTTCTCTGTCTCTGGAGAGCAAAAGTGAAGCTAGAAATCTGGGTGTAATCATAGACGGCGATCTAAATTTTAAGAGCCATATCAATCAACTCACAAGATCAGCCTTCTACCATCTAAAAAACATTTCAAAACTGAGGGGCTTTCTATCAAAATCAGACTCTGAGAAATTAATTCATGCATTTATAACAAGTAGACTAGACTACTGTAATGGTCTTTTCACCGGCCTCCCGAAATCAGCTGTGCGGCGACTACAGTTAATTCAAAATGCAGCTGCACGCGTTCTCACCGGAACTAAAAAGTCTGAACACATTACGCCGGTTCTTAGATCCCTGCATTGGCTCCCTGTCAAAACTAGAATCGATTTTAAAATTCTACTACTTGTTTACAAAGCTCTAAATGGCCTTGCACCTCAGTATATAACAGACATGCTAATTAGATACAAACCAGCAAGAACTCTCAGGTCCACAGGCAGCGGTCTTTTAACCGTCCCTCGTACTAACTCCAAAGCAGGGGATGCTGCCTTTTGTATTTATGCCCCAAGTAGATGGAACGCCCTGCCTGAGGACCTGAGAGAGGCCCCCACACTGAACACCTTTAAAACCAGGTTAAAAACCTTTCTTTTCACAACAATCTATGGCTAAGTTCTTAATGTGTATGTGTGTGTGTGTGTGTGTGTGTGTGTGTGTGTGTGTGTGTGTGAGTCTGTGTGTGTGTGTTTTGTATATTTTGACATTGGCATATTCTGCACTGATTCTTGTGTAACTGCACTAACACTTGTTGATGCATATTGCATATGCATACTGTATTGTCTTTTTATGTAAAGCACATTGTGTTGCCCTGTGTATGAAATGTGCTGTATAAATAAATTTGACTTGACTTGACTTGACAGGTGAGTCACAACATGGTCGGTCACAGGTGAGTCACATGGTCGGTCACAGCTGAGTCACATGGTCGGTCACAGCTGAGTCACATGGTCGGTCACAGGTGAGTCACAACATGGTCGGTCACAGGTGAGTCACATGGTCGGTCACAGCTGAGTCACATGGTCGGTCACAGGTGAGTCACAACATGGTCGGTCACAGGTGAGTCACATGGTCGGTCACAGGTGAGTCACATGGTCGGTCACAGCTGAGTCACATGGTCGGTCACAGGTGAGTCACAACATGGTCGGTCACAGCTGAGTCACATGGTCGGTCACAGGTGAGTCACATGGTCGGTCACAGCTGAGTCACAACATGGTCGGTCACAGGTGAGTCACATGGTCGGTCACAGGTGAGTCACATGGTCGGTCACAGCTGAGTCACATGGTCGGTCACAGCTGAGTCACATGGTCGGTCACAGGTGAGTCACATGGTCGGTCACAGCTGAGTCACATGGTCGGTCACAGGTGAGTCACATGGTCGGTCACAGCTGAGTCACAACATGGTCGGTCACAGGTGAGTCACATGGTCGGTCACAGGTGAGTCACATGGTCGGTCACAGCTGAGTCACATGGTCGGTCACAGGTGAGTCACAACATGGTCGGTCACAGCTGAGTCACATGGTCGGTCACAGCTGAGTCACATGGTCGGTCACAGGTGAGTCACATGGTCGGTCACAGGTGAGTCACATGGTCGGTTACAGCTGAGTCACATGGTTGGTAGGGTCAACCGGCTGGATGGCTGATGGGCCTGGAGCAGTGTGATGTCAGCACGCTGTGATGTCAGTATACTGTGATGTCACTGTGGTGTCAGTAGACTGTGATGTCACTGTGATGTCAGTACACTGTGATGTCACTGTGATGTCACCAGCAGCTCGGTTGTTTTTTTTTTCATGTGGAAAAAAGCAAAATGTTTTCTGCTCCTCGTTTTCTCCTGAAGCTCCAAGTCACACAGCCCCCCTCCCTCTGCTGAGCTGCTCTCTCTCTCTCTCTCTCTCTCTCTCTCTCCCTCTCTCTCTCCCTCTCTCTCTCTCTCTCTCTCTCTCTCCTCTCCAAGCTGTCTCTGTTGTTGCTGTTTTACTAATTCATTTTCTGGTTTCATGGAATTTAGTTAAAAATAAAAAAAAACAATAAAAGAGACAGAGATGAAAAGTACAGTATGTATATTTCATAATAAATTATATGCCAATATTAAATCAATTGGATGCTTTGAAGACACAAAAATTGGGTTCCGACTTCCTGTATAAACCACGCCCACTTCCGGTCTTCTATCCGAATACAGAGACAGAGACAGAGACAGAGACAGAGACAGATAAAGAGACAGATAAAGAGACAGAGACAGAGACAGAGACAGAAACAGAGACAGAGACAGATAAAGAGACAGAGACAGAGACAGATAAAGAGACAGAGACAGAGACAGATAAAGAGACAGAGACAGAGACAGAGACAGAGACGGATAAAGAGACAGATAAAGAGACAGAGACAGAGACAGAGATAGAGACAGAGACAGAGACAGAGACAGATAAAGAGACAGAGACAGAGACAGAGACAGAGACAGATAGAGACTGTATGTTGAAGACTGGTGACTTCAACATACACGTCGACTCAACTGACTCCAAAACCACTACAGAACTCCTGGACATTCTAAACTTATCACCCAACATGTTGATTTTCCCACCCATAAAAAAGGACACATACTGGACCTGGTCTGCACCTCCGGCATCACCATCAGCAACCTGACCAGCTCCGTCCTGACCATCTCTGACCATCTGGCCATCACCATGGACATTCTCATCCCCACCCCCCTCGTCAAGCAGAAACGCTCCATAACTTTCCGGAATCTCAAGTCCATCCACCCCTCCTCTCCCTCCTCCCTATTGGCTGACACCATCCCTGACTCCGCCCTCATCCAGAATCTTTCCTCCACTGACCTGGTCAACACCTACAACGACGCTCTCTCCTCCTGTCTCAATCAGCTCACTCCCATAAAAACCAAGTCTGTCTCTTTCACTCACTCCGCCCCCTGGTACACTGACCACCTCCATCACCTCAAATCAAAGGGCCGCCAGCTTGAACGGCTCGCCAATAGAACCGGTCTCACTGTCCACTCAGATGCCTACAAACTGCACCAACAGCAATACAAAGACGCCCTCAACAGCACACGCTCCTCTCTCTACTCCTCCGTCATACAATCTGGCGGCAATAACCCAAAGACACTTTTTTCCACCATAAGCAAACTCCTTAAACCTATGGACACCATCTCCAACTCCTTCACCATCACTAAATGTGATTCATTTCTATCTCTCTTCCAAACTAAAATTGACACAATACACAGCCAACTGGCCACCACCTCCGCCTCCACCGTCTTCAATCCGGAACCCGTCTCCCCTCCACTTTCCAATCACCCATTCACATCCTTCACTGAAATCACTGCATCGGACCTATCCTCCATAGTCACTGGCATGAAGACCTCAACCTGCGTCCTGGACCCCATCCCCTCCACCCTAGTCAAGGCCTGTCTCCCCTCACTCTCTCCTTTGATCACTAAAGTTATAAACTTCTCTTTGTCCACTGGCCTCGCCCCCCCGTCCTCAAACTCACTGCTGTCACCCCCTTACTAAAAAAACCAGGACTCAACCCTGACACCCTCAACAACTACCGGCCCATCTCCAACCTCCCCTTCCTCTCAAAAGAGCGTGCTGTTGCCTCCCAATTAAAAACACACCTGGACTCCAATAACCTCTATGAATCTTTTCAATCCGGTTTCTGCTCCAGACACAGCACTGAAACTGCTCTATTAAAGGTCACCAATGACATTCTCCTCTCTGCCGACTCTGGTTCCCTCTCCATCCTCATCCTCCTTGACCTCAGCGCCGCCTTTGACACCATCAACCACTCCACCCTCATCACTCGCCTCCAGTTCTCCCTTGGCATAACCGGCACCGCCCTCTCCTGGCTTAAATCTTATCTCTCCAACAGACATCAATTCATCTCCATCAACAATTGCAAATCCACCACTGCCCCAGTCACTCATGGTGTCCCCCAGGGCTCAGTACTTGGTCCTCTGCTTTTCATCCTCTACATCCTTCCACTTGGACAGATCCTCCGCCAACATGGCCTCCGGTTTCATTGCTATGCAGACAACACCCAGCTCTACCTCTCCACCAAGACCATTTCTGCAGCCCCCCATCCCCCCCTCACCACCTGCCTCACAGACGTCAAAACATGGATGCAAAAGAACTTTCTTAAACTCAACTGCAACAAGTCTGAAGTCCTCATCATCGGCCCAAACTCCCTCACCCGCTCCACCCAGGATTTCTCACTCAACATCGATGGCTCCATTGTCACCCCCCCCGCCCCCCCACTCACCTCCGCAACCTTGGAATCATCTTCGAACCTCTATGCAGGTGTCTACTTCGTTGTTTCATCTCCACTTTAACGCCCCCTGAGGACGACATTAGACACCATGGCTCCCCCCCTCCCCCCTCCACACCTACAGACAGTACCACCATGGTCACCCAGCTCAACGACACCCCCCCCCCCCCCCCTTCTCCCAGCCCCATTCCTTCCTCCACATTAGAGGACAGTTCTTGCTGCATCATCCCAGTGCCCAAGAAAAACGTCCCAGTGCTCTCAGCGACTACAGGCCAGTCGCTCTGACCTCACACGTCATGAAGACCTTTGGGAGACTGGTCCTGCAGCACCTCAGGCCCCTGGTGGTCGGCTCCCTGGACCCTCTACAGGTCGCTTACCAGGCCCACATCGGAGGATGCCATCATCTACCTGCTCCACAGGGCGTACTCTTCCGCTTTCAGACTCATGTTGTTTGACTTCTCCGGTGCCTTCAACACCATTTGGCCCTCCTGCTGATGGAGAAGCTCTCAGAGATGCAGGTAGACCAAGACCTCGTGACCTGGAGGACTGCCTCACCGGTAGTTGAGGTCATTCTCAGGTCCGGCCGCAGGGCCGCCTGTCAGACGAGGTGATGGGCAACATCGGCACACCCCAAGGAACCGTACTGTCGCCATTTCTATTCACCCTCTACACCTCCGATTTCTGTTTTAACTCTAGAACGTTCCACCTACAGAAGTTCTCTGATGACTCCTCCTGTCGGCTGCATCACGGAGGACAATGAGGAGGAACACAGAGAGCTGGTGGAGAACAACAACCACCTCCAGCTCAACATCAGGAAGACCAAGGAGCTGGTGGTGGACTTCAGAAGGAGCAGGAAGCCCCCAACCTGTCACCATCCAGTGGGAGTAGGTGGAGACAGAGGTAGAGATGGAAGTAGAGACGGAGGTGGAAATGGAGGTAGAGACGGAGGTGGAGATGAGGTGGAGACGGAGGTAGAGATGGAGGTGGAGATGGAGGTGGAGATGGAGGTGGAGATGGAGGTGGAGACGGAGGTGGAGATGGAGGTAGAGACGGAGGTGGAGATGGAGGTAGAGACGGAGGTAGAGATGGAGGTGGAGACGTAGGTAGAGACGGAGGTGGAGATGGAGGTGGAGATGGAGGTGGAGATGGTGAACTCCTATCGGTTCCTAGGAGTGCAGCTCAACAACAAACTGGACCGGTGGGACACTGAGGCTCTACAGGAAAGGAGCAGCTGTTGTCCCTGAGAACAGGTGAATTCTTTCCCTCTTTTTTCAGAGAACCAGAGTTATGCATCTTTCCCTCTCTTTCTCAGAGAGCCAATCCTCTAACGGCAGTATAAACACGTCACCTACTGTGTTATTGTGCGACTTTCAGAAATATGCTGTATGCTGCTCCACCCCCCCGCCACCAACATCAAGGCCCCAGAGGAACTCCCCAGGGGGGCGGGGCTTCCTGCTTCCCCAGGGGGGCGGGGCTTCCTAATTGCTACGTCCATCCACAGACGTACTCCTAACTTCATGAATGGGAGGAGTTTCCCCATGGAGCTTACGCCAAAGTTTCCATCATGTTTTGCTTCTGAATAAAGTTTTCATTTGAGCATGAAACCTCGTCTCTCCTGATTGAAGTTTGGTTTAGTGAAGCCAGCTAACACAAAGACAGACCCAGCTGTATCTCACTGTGATCAAAGCAGAATACAGAATAACAGAATAACAACGAGAAAGACAATTTCAGTGGAATTAGTCTTTATTTCAAGCTTAAATCCCTCCTATGAAACATTTGGTTCACAAGACAAAATGGCAAAAGTAAAAGTAACCAATAAGCAGGCTGTTGGCTCTGACATAACAGCCATCCACCAATCACACTTCAGGACTTCAGCGATTCTCAAAACAAATGCCGCTTTCTACAAAAGCTTTTTGTAGAAACACTAAAACAAGGAAAAGTTTTCTTACCTTTCAGAAAGATTAAAAAACGATTGCTGTGTGTCACAAAAACCCAGATTACTGCATTGGGAAAATAGTTCTGACCAATAAAACAAAATGTATGAAATGACACAATGAAGACAAGAAAATAAACAAAAAAGAGGAGAACAACTCCTTCTGGCAACTTCTACCTTTATGAAGGCAAAGCCAGCAGTTGGATAAAATAAATGATTAATTTCCTCAATTTAAACACTTTCTAAAAGCAGAAGCCAAATCTTTCTCATCATCTTTAACCAAATAAAAAACTGTCTGTGTTTGTTTGTTCATAGCAACATTAGAGGAAGAACCGGTGTCGCACCAAGTTGATCTACAGCTGTGTGTTCTCCAATAGAACAGGCAAAATGTTCTGCTGTTCTCCCAGGTGATGTCCACATGTTCTATAACTTTGGTCTGAACTCTTAACTTTATAGTGGAGTAGATCACCATGGTAACTGAGGTTATGTTCAGGTTATCAAGAGCTGTTCACGGCGCTGTAAAGGTCCAAATTGTAATAATTTACCATAATGTAATAAAACCGAATGTAATAAATCCCATAATGTAATAAATCGAATGTAATAAATCCCATAATGTAATAAATCGAATGTAATAAATCCCATAATGTAATAAATCCCATAATGTAATAAAATCCTCAATCCTCAAATTGATCCTCAAAGGCTTTGTGGCACTGGGAGATCATAATGTAATAAATGGTCATAAATTATTACATTATGGGCAAAAATACAGTTATGTTACAGATTCAAGATTTTATTACGTTATTGGTTTTTCATTACGTTTGATTTTCTTACATTACAGGCAGTTATTATGTTTTACAAGTCCTTTACAGGTGTTTACAGACCAGCAGAACACTTTGTTTTCCATGATGAATTATTAGATCAGTCATGTCATATTTATTACATCAGAAATATAATAACTGTTCGTAGTGTTTCCAGGCCATTGGCCTACAGAAGGCTTCTGTTAAATAGCAGGTAGCTTACATTAGTTGACTATAGTTATTAACACTGAATTAAATTTACTGTTGCATGTTCAGTGCGCTGAAATTCTTCCATAGGATTCCCAAGACAGATTAATGCAACAGGCTGCACTCATATTCCATCGCACAACACTGGGCAACATGAGGAGACTTTATGAATAGAAAATCTTTTCACAGCCTCAATGTGACACAATACTGGACCGGTGAAAAGTATTTCCTGTGCCTTAATGACCGGCAGTGATAAGTCTATTTATTTATGCATTTCCACCATCTGCAGTTTCCCTCCAGTGACCCTCTGTAGCCTCGGCAGCAGCGTTACTTTTTACTGTTATGTTTTTGTATTGCTCATAATAATAGTTCTTGAGTGGTCAGTGACCAATAGTATAATCTTATATTATCTTTGGATCTGTTCATGCTGCATGCAATCAACTATTTGTGAAAAAGCCCGCCTCTTTCACAGCTGACAGGTGAATCCTGTCAGAGCCAGTTCAGACTGGAACACCGATGTTAACCAATGTTTCCATAGCAAAGACAGCCTGAACATGTTGAAGAGGCTTGGTGAGACAGAGCCCAGGAGCCTCAGTCTGGTTTTCACCTAAACCATCAGTCATATTTTACACAAAGCAAGACACAATTTTCATGCTTAATTATTTGGAAATATTTGCCTTTATCATTTATATTTAGCTTCTTTAGAGTAAAAGGGAAAATATAAGTGCAGATCATAAGTGGCAAACATTTTATGTCTTTAAAAACTCAAACTGTGAGGAAGCTGATGGTAAACTCTACAACAGAGAACAAAAACATTAGTAGCATCACACTGAACACTTGGCTTCAGCTAAAGCTTACAGCAAATCTGACAGCTGAGACCATAAATGTTAAGGTAAATCTCCTTATTACTAATACATTTAAGGTTAAGGTTCAGCCCTTTTTTAGCTAGTAACTTTAAGGTTAAGGTAGATTCAATATAGTTCATAACCTTCTTTCCTGTTAATAGGGTAGTTAGGGTAAATGTGATATAGTTAGTAGCTTTAAGCTTAAAGCAATATTCCACTCAGTTTTAACATTAATTTATTTGAAAAGCAGAACAATAATCTCGTCACCAGGATCAGATCAGCTGGACCAGTTTGTAGCATTCAGATTTTTCTTCCCATTAAATGGAAACTGACATTGAACACGTTGGTGAACAGATCCAGCATCAGATCTGCTGCTGTGAGTCCAGCTGACTGTTCAGAACAGAAGAGAACACAGCGGAGGGATACCATTCAGGAGAGATAGTTCCTGTTTGGGAGACCGGATCTACTTTTATTAGGGGTCCAAGCACGTAGTGCTGGAACCCTATTGTATTTGCTGGAATTATTCTGCTTCTTTCTTTCTTTCTTTCTTTCTTTCTCTCTTTCTTTCTTTCTTTCTTTTTCTCCGCTAAAAGTATCTGCAGCTCCGAAACAGTAAGTCCTGCAGCAGCCATATTTGGCAGGTGCCCCCCCCCACTACTCAGGCAAGGCAGCCCATGCACATTGGCCAGATGGTGGCGCTATAACAAGCAACTTTAGGTTTTGGCCAATAACTTCTGAACCGTGTGTCATAGACTGAAAATTCTTGTGTTCCTAGATTCTTTGGAATGTGCCGAGTCCAACCCATATACCACTTTCATTGTCCGCCATTTTGAATTATTTAAGAAACACTTTTTTCGCAACTCCTCCTAGGCCGTTCATCCAATTCACATGAAACTTGGTGTGGAGAATCTTGGGACTGTCCTCTTTCAAAGTTATATAAAGGTTATTGATAGGTCAAATGGTTTGGCTTTTATCGACCAATAAACTTTTAACAAAACACGCCATAACACTAAATTGGCCATAACTCATTAACTGTTCATCAACTGTTCGCCAAAATTTGAAACATGTTGAGAAGTGTTCTGTGAACACACCCCCAAAAGCATTTTCAGCTCTACCACTAGTGGGCGCTACAAGTGCAAAAAGTTAATATCTCATAATTAACTGCATAGTTCTAGGATGATGTCCAAGTCGATCCATGAAATTTGGTCATTATTGATGAAAGTGGGCGTGGCTTATTGCATAATAACCAAATCTTCATTGGTATTAAAGTCACAAATTCAAAAATTCATTAAAAATCAGCCGTATGTCCTAGAGAGCTGACATTTTCAGAACATGCTGGCTGAAGTGAGATAAATCTTTCGTACACTGGTACCTCCCCCGATTCTGATGTCGCCCCCCTCTGCTTATAACAAAAACTGACTGTGATCCCACAGTGTTGTCCTCCTTAACCATATGTTACAGGAAAAAAACAACATGATTTTTGATATTGCCATACCTTTATTAGTAAACAGCCCAAAAATTATAATGATATCTTGAAAACTGAGCGCACAGTAGATGGAAATGTGCAGCTGCAAATAGTTTGATAAATTGACAATGTGATATGTTCAAGATAGTTTGATCAATCTTCATCAAACTAAATACAAATGATGTCTGGACTGTCAAGATGAAGTCTGTAAAGCCATGTGTAAATTGATTAATGTGGCACGCTAGTACAGTTATAATATTCTTTCTGAGGCTTTCAGTATGGGTTGGACTAGCACCTGTGACCTATCACTTGTCACTTTGTTTTGTTTCCCCACTGTGACACACAGCAAAGTGAAAGTTAGCAGAGTGGTAAAGTTCAGATCTTTGGACCACAAATTCATGAGTTCAAGTCCCTGATGGACTGTCACCATTTTGAAGTTTCATAAATAGTGTAAACCAAGAATAGAAATGCAAAATGAGGACGGACCAGTTGCTGCTTTATTGTCTTGAAGCAGGATCTGATGTTGAATCTGTTCACCAACGTGTTCAGTTTCAGTTTTCAGTTTATTTCCGTGGCTCATTCAAACTCTATCTCTATCTAAACCATTCAAACTCTATCTCTATCTAAACCATTCAAACTCTATCTCTATCTAAACCATTCAAACTCTATCTCTATCTAAACCATTCAAACTCTATCTCTATCTAAACCATTCAAAATCTATCTCCATCTAAACCATTCAAACTCTATCTCTATCTAAACCATTCAAACTCTATCTCTATCTAAACCATTCAAAATCTATCTCCATCTAAACCATTCAAACTCTATCTCTATCTAAACCATTCAAACTCTATCTCTATCTAAACCGATCTTGGTGAGTAGATTATATTCTGGTTTTCATGGTGGTCAAGTGCCAAATAACCCCCATGTTAAAACTGGACTGAAAAGTGGAATATTGCTTTAAGATAAATCTCCTCCCATTCTGTTTTCATCTGACAGGAGAACAGCTTCTGTAGTTCAGGAAAATTAGTGAAACGTTCTCTGGCTTAGTGATCCCTTGTCTAATAACTAATGTCCGGATAACATGTTAGTGATAACCTGGTCTAAGATAAGATGTTAGTGATAACCTGGTCTAAGATAACATGTTAGTGATAACCTGGTCTAGGGCTAAGTAATGCTATATTACAGTTATAATTAGTAATAAAACATATTAATGTGGAAAGCCAGAAACAGACCGCAGACCCTCAGCTGTAGTTTAAGAAACGCTGCAGTGGATTTCCAGTTCAGAAGAGTGAACAGTCAGGAAGCTGCAGCGCAGGCCGACAACCTGTCTCACACCTCCTGTCTCCTCCTGCCTCTTTCTAGGGAAGCTCTTTAGAAAGGTCAAACTAACAAAGAGGTTAGTTCTCCCAAGGGAGAAGCTGCTTCCCTATAGGAAACAGGTTGCTCTACAGGAGGGTTTCCATATTAACAGGTAGAAGACAAGTGAAACGTAGAGCATGTTGAACACACCTTGTGTGGAACAATCAACCACCTCTGAAATCTGTAGCTGTAGAATGTTAGCAGGTTCCACTAGTGTGTTCAGACGATGGACTCCTTTAGGTCCTCCTCTCGTAGGAAGCCGGGGGCGTTGGAGGGAGGAGCAGAGTGAAGAAGAACCTCGTTCTGAAGCTCCACCATGGCAGGAGGGGGGTTCTGATCCGGACTGTCCACCATGTCCCCAGCCTCCTCCCCCTCCTCCCTGTCTCCGTACAGCTGACTCATTCGTTTGTAGAGGAGTCCTTCTGTCTCCGGCGGCTCCTCCCCTCGCCGTCCCTCTGTCTTCACTCTGTATTTGTAGGAAGCGAGTCGGACGGTCCGCAGCAGGAGGTGTTTCCTGTACGCTCTCTGGATGATGGTCGCCGCCACCTCCTCCTGTTTCCTGCGCAGGGTGCTGCTGATTGGTTCATATGACACCTGTACATAATAGTAATTATTATTCTATTAGATAGTGTTAAAACATGTTTAAAAGTGCATTATAAAGAATACAAATAATATTATAGCTGCTAGCAGAAAGGTGGCAGACAGGAATAGCTTTGCTGTTATGAGAAAAAAAGGGAAAAAATGGAGGAGAAAAAGGTAAGGAAAAGGAAAGTGGAAAGAGGAAGAAGTCCATGAAAATTGCATATTAAATAAGAGTTTACAGCAGATTACCCTAGAGGTTTTTTAGTGTTATGAAAGAGAGTTTGGAAACTAACCACCAGGGGCAGAACATCAGGACAATCAGGCAGATTTTTAAATTGTAAATTGTAATTCTTAAGATAAAAGTGATATTTTTCATCTGGACAAAATGCAAATGTTTTTAAAATAATTTTCACAAAGTTTGGTTTGTAAGGAAGGTACTGATGGTCAAATATCTCAGAGTTCCCTCTGACAATAATTGTAGGAATATACTGTCAGGTTGTAAAACAGGTTTGTCTCAGGAAGATTTACCTGGAGACATAATCAAGTGCTTAGGTGCCTAGCAGCAGCAATTGGAGTAAGCAGTTAAAGATAAATTCATTGCCTGATAGGAAAGAGGGAACTAAGATTAAGTTTGTCAGAGAGGGAGGAAAGATCAGGAGGGAAGCCATTTTAGGCAGGCGGGTCATGATTGAGATTGACAAATGGAAGTGGATTTAGGGAAACGGTTTGTAATCCCCACAGAGATAGTCGACTCAGATTTAAAATCAGACTTGGTCTTGTGGTCAGAGTCACAGTGGATTGTGTATTTTGTGGAGCTCACAGTGCCATGGGTAGTGATGACGAAATTAAGCTTTCTGAACCATTACGGTTTTCGACACACTGGGCCTTTCTCAGTCTGCGTTCTTGTCTGTTCTTGTCTGTTCTTGTGTCCTTGTGAAACGTCATGAGTCGCAGCCTGTACTGTCCCAATACACAAGTTCACATTTTGCCAAGAACGGTTAAAATTCCCGGAAGTGTTCTTGGCACGCCCATTTTACCCAGGATGCATCGGTTGGTAACTTGTATGAACTTGTCAACACAGATATCCCAGCATTCATTTCGGCATTCAAGCGAGGAGCCGGAAGCAGCAGAGAGGCCAACAACGGTAAGTTTTTTTTTTACAATTTTCGTATGCTATTTCATCACTAAATTCACATCTGAGAATTTTTGAGGCGAGAAATCAACTGTGTAGATTTCAAACATTGGCAGTTTCACGAAAATTGAAGGCGAATCGAAAATTTGCTCCAACGTTTTCGGAGTTGAGAAGCTCCACAAACCGGCTCGCCAGCAGGCTAGCGCCACCCTGGGGTATTGCGCAATACCAGCAAGAACACATCGTCTCAAACTGTCAGCAGCGTTCTGTGTCGTGATCTTGCGAGTTCATTCTTCCAAGAACGACTAGCAAGAACGTTCTCCCAAAGAACACAAGTCCGTTCTTTGCATTCTTGGGTTCGAGAAACGGCCACTTTGTTGAAAACAGGTTCAGTACTTGGAGCTTGAGAACATACATATTGCCCTCTACTGGTAAAAAGCATGTAGCGCAGTAAACTAGACAAATACTGACAGTTTATAATGTTCATGAGCGAGATAGCAAGTACGTGGTATGTGTAGTACAGAAGTTAGATTTTGCCCTTCCACACGGTAGACCTGGGTTCGATTGCAGTTACATGAACTTGTACTGTATATTGACTTGTGTTTTTCAATGTTTCAAACTTGATAAAGTATTGAGTGTGAGAGTGAATGTCTTTTCACTGTAAACGCAAGGACAGAGGAACAAAGGGATAAATAAAGTGGAAGAGTAGCTAGAACGTGCTTAAGGACAGACTGCCATTGGGCCTTTGGGCAGAGGTAATTAGGTGATACATTGTGAAATATACTATGCTTTTATATGGAATGTGCTGCACTAATAGATTGATTTGGTTGGGCATTTATATGTCTGTTTCAAACAGAAATCACATGAAAGTATTATTTAGGCAAAGGCAGTTGGGTAAAATGGCAACCTTAGTAGGGTAAATTCAAAGCATTCCCATACTGGGGAACAGCTCCATTTTCTTTTAGGCTCCATCATGATACAGAAATAAACGCAATCTAATCAACTCTCCACAATGATGACTATGCACGCACCTGCTACTACAACCCACAATTTGTTCATTATAACAGTTTGTTGTATAGGGAAAGCCGCCAATATGTTTAAAACCTGTCAAAACTGCTACTCAAACTGCAAATCGAAGCAGTCATATGATTCACTGAGGGAATGAAGCAGCCTTTACTTCGGATGTCATCATTCACGTGGCATTTCTGTAAGGAAGCATGCTCCGAAGCAGCGGTTCAGTTGAAATTACTTACGAGTTTGAATCATGCTTCAGAGCTTCAGTGTCAGATGTAACATCACTATAGGAAGATGCAGTAGATGAAGCTTAGGAAAGGAAGATGCTCATGTATTCTGATCTGGCAGCTGAGGTGGATCTGCGAGGTTGGAATTTATGATTGAATCCTGCTGAGGTGGGTTGCAGAGGATTTGTAGGCAGATCAACATTAGCACTTCTTGGTGAATTAGGCATCCGTGGACAGAGTTTAAAGCAGGCAGTTAAGACTATGTCAGAAGCAGCCATGGGTGCAGTGAGTGAAACAAAACATTCTAGCTGGGGCACAAAGTAGCCTAGGGAAATAGCTTAGTTGAGTTAGCCTTGTGCTAGCATTAGCTTGGAAGCATGCATGTGTTAGCCTTGTTTCAGCATTGGCTTGGTAGAATGCTTGGGTTAGTCTTGTGCGAGCATTAGCTTGGTAGTATGCCTGGGGCAGCGTTGTATTAGCATTAGCTTGGTAGGATCCCTGGGTCAATCTTGTGCTAGCATTAACTTGCTAGCATGCTTGTACAGGCCTTGTTTTAGTATTGGCTTGGTAGAATGCTTGGGTTAGCCTTGTGCCAGCATTAGCTTAGTAGCATGCCTGAGGCAGCCTTGTATTAGCATTAGCTTGGTAGACTGCTTGGTTTGGGGCAGCCTGGTGTTAGCATTAGCTTGGTATTATGATTGAATATTAGTGAGTCAGAATTTGTTTGCACACTTGTTTGGTAATACAACTTAGAGCCACCTAAGTGTCTAGAAGGAATATTGAGGTAGCTTTGTGTTAGCATTAGCCCGGTAGCAATTTTGTACATTAGCATAAGAATTTGTTTGCAAATTAAGTTGGTAGTAGCCGTGCTTAGAGCTCGCACAAATGGAGCCTCCGTGTAATTGTGTGACTTAGTTAGATAAACACTGAGGGTGGCTGGACAGCTGAGCGGCCCTGGCATTCAGTGGGAAGCTGCCAGACAAGTCAGCAGAGCCAGTCAGACTTAGCTTTGCCTAAGCAGATACAAAGTGGATATGTGGACTGCTGAGTTGGTCGGATATCTGCTCTCTGCTTGGGCAAGTGTAGGATGTAACTTTCATAGTGTGTGACTTGGTAGGGTTTAGATGTAGTGTGTAACTTAATGTTCTGGAATATAAATGAATATTGATGGTAATGTGTATTGTAAACTAGTGTTGTTGGTAACAAAGGTGCAGGTGACTGTGACCGTGACCGTAGTGGACTTGACTGTTTCTGGGACGCTGGAATACACTTTTGAGCCTTCTTGAGGTGTTGTGGGCCTAATTCAATGAAACATCAGTGAAGGAGGGTGCCCACTTCATAACCCCAATGATTTGCATACACTCACTCACCCTGAAACTAAAGTAGACAGCTGGTGAATGTTGCTGCCTGTCTTATGGTGCTGTAGAGTTGTGACGGTGAAGCCTTATGTTTTCACTGGTACTCATTGGTATGGTAGTACATCATTCTGTTAAACCCTGAATTGGGCCTCTATATGAATGCTCACCATGGATTATGGAACAAGGAATAGTAACATCATATCCTGTGTATTGATAAATCTGATTGATTGAACTGAGTTAAACTGAAGTGAATTGAATGATTGAACATATGAACAAATTAATATTCTTTAATTGAAATTGAAAGGTGGATAAGATTAAACGTAGGGACAGCGGTTAATATAATATGTAATTAGAATAGAATAGAATGTAAAACCTTGGAAGGGTTGTTGGCCATGAACTTCTCCTCCATGCTGGCTTTGAGAGCATCCATATCTCCTGAATCACCCAGCACCTGCACAGAAGAAGTAACTTCAATAGATCTATTGTGTTACATCAGTAGAACTATTGTTACCTCAGTAGATCTATTGTGTTACATCAGTAGATCTATTGTTACTTCAGTAAATCTATAGTGTTACATCAGTAGATCTATTGTTACTTCAGTAAATCTATAGTGTTACATCAGTAGATCTAATGTTACTTCAGTAAATCTATAGTGTTACATCAGTAGAACTATTGTTACCTCAGTAGATCTATTGTGTTACCTCGCCAGTCAGGGCCAGCAGGATGTCCAGACAGTGGATTTTATCTCCAGGCACCAATGGCAGGTCCATATGAATCAGTTTAATGGTGTTGGGTTTAGGAATCCTCAGAGGATCTTGCAGTGTGTCACAGAAATCTGACAGCACACTGCAGATTAGAAGAGAATAAAGTTATAAGACAGCAGAGTACATTTTGATCCCAGCAGAAGGTGGAACAATGGAGCAGAGTAGAGTAGGGAAGGATATGGTAGAATATAGCACAAAAAATAGAGTAGGCTAGAGTAGACTAGAGCAGAGAAGAGTACAGTAGACTGGTGTAGGTGTCTTTTCATAGCAGCCTTTACAGAGTAAACCAGATTACTTGTGGTTAAAACCAAGTTCAATGGCTTTAGAGAATATTTGATTGTGATTGTTACCATATAGTCTAACCAGAGAGCTCTGATAAAGTTGGTCACCATTCGAAAGGCATAATGCAGACTGTGTAAAGTTACATGGATTCATATCCGCACATTTGAACTGCTAATAGTCCTATACCTGGACTATTATATTGGAGTTGTTCCTATTCAGACTTGGACAATTCAATGGGCCCTTTGAGGATTGTGACCATGCCTTGACTAAACTTTGGTGTCTTTCTCCTTCCTGGGATGGTGGAAAATCAGGTCATGTTCCTTGTGAAACATCAGTAAGGATAGGTCATTGGGAGTCAAACAATCCAAACAATCATTCTTCTCTCAAAATCACTGAGATCTCTGCTTCAGCCTCATACCTGTTCACCTGTTTTCCATAATAATTTCAATATTTTGTATAATGTATAATGCCTTATTTACTCTAGAGTTCCCTTTTATTTTGGAAGTTGCTTGGGACTTGCCTGTATTTTATGAACTGCGAAGCATCAGGGTCAAACTTCTCCCAAGTTTCGTAGAACATCTCAAAGTCGTCCTCGCACAGCGGGTCTGCACTTTCCTCTGTGGCAACATTAAAGTTCTCCAGGATGATGGCAATATACATGTTGACCACCACAAGAAAACACATGATGATGTAACTACAGAAGAACATGATGCCCACCGCCGGGTTGCCACAGTTCCCTCTGACCATTGTCCCTGGGTTTTCTGCATATGGGTCACAGTCTGGAGGGGTGTTCATGATGGGGCTGAGAAGGCCATCCCACCCTGCAGACGTGGTGATCATAAAGAGACAGATGATGCTGTTGCCGAAGGTCTCGAAGTTAAACATGTCGTCGATCATGGCGTCCTTCTTGACATAGGCGAAGTTGGACATGCCGAAAATGGAGAAGATGAACATGATGAGGAAGAGGAGGAGGCCAATGTTGAACAGGGCAGGAAGTGACATCATCAGTGCGAAGAGCAGCGTCCGGATGCCCTTGGCGCCACGGATTAGGCGGAGGACACGGCCGATACGAGCCAATCGGATCACACGGAACAGCGTGGGAGAGACAAAATACTTCTCTATGATGTCAGCGAGGAAGAGGCCTGGAGGGATGAAGGAAAGAAAGTAAAAACAACTACAGAAAGAAAGAGAATTACTTCCCCACCCACGATGACAAGGTGACAACTTCCCCACCCACCGACAATGGACAGGATGACCACCACAAAGTCAAAGGTGTTCCAGCCAACAGCGAAGTAGTGATGCCTCAGCGCGATGAGCTTCAGGCTACACTCCATAGTGAAGACGATGATGAAGACCAGGTTGACCCAGTAGAGGAGGATTTCTTTCTCTTCACTCTGCTCATCTGTCTCCACCATCATGGTGACCATGTTGAGACAGATCAGAACCATGATGAAGATGTCGAAAAACTGCTTGGTCACCAAGTCAAAGACCAGACCCTGGAACATATTCTGTTGAGAGAAACAGACAGAAATGAGATATAAGACCTAGCCCAAATATATTTTGATATAAAATGTAATTTTTAGCTTCTCAAATATGGATGATTTCATGTCACTTGTCATTTGGCAGGATACTGCATCAGTGAGTGTGTTTCACTAATGTAGTTGTCACTAATTCTTTTAAGAATCTGGATAATGTTAGTCTGTTATAAAGTAAACAAGGCATCAATAAAAAATAAAGTCCCTGCAAAAGATTATATTGCCTAAAATCTGACTTCAATAACTTGCTTCATCATGCAAGGATGGCTCAAGCTGTTGCAATAACAGGAAACATCTTAGTCATGTGCGGATGGGTGAGTGCAGCTTCAACAATATTGTGCTCAAGTTAAAATGACTAATCATTTGAGCTTGTTTGTGATTGCAGTGTGATCTGAAGGTTACAGACAGACACCTGTCTGTCTGTAACCTGTCTGTCTGACCCTTTATTCCTTCATTCCGCATTAACCCAGTATGTCATATTTTCTCAGGCACTTGCCTCAAGTCTGACTCTGTACTAATACAAATAAAAACAAAATACATTACTTTGATTGCAGACATTTTCTTTCAGCAGTCCCAAATAATTTAACGATGAAAGTTGAGCTATAATGATGTGTAATAACTACAATAATTTATAATATTTTACAGCTTTATTTGTCTTGTAAATTTGCAGAAAATAATTTGCTTCTAAGTTCCCATAGAATTATGTGAGCATGATAAATTACGAGAAATTACTGTAATTAGCATGCTTTCACAGTAATTACTCTAAAACAATAACCACAAATTGTAACTTCACAATCTATTGTATCTAATATGTACAGTCAATTATTGCGAATTACTATTCAAATCTACTGCAATTAGTATCCTGTAATTTATTGTAAATAAAGACTTTTTTATAGGGTTAGTTAATCATTCAGCCACTTAGTCAGTCAGTCAGATATTTAACGTACCAGAGGTCGTGGAACAGGTTTCTGAGGTTTCTTTGACCCCAGTTTCTTCATGGCATTGTAATATTTCTTCTGCTCCTCCGTCATGAAGATATCTGTCCCTCCCAAGTACACAGACCAAACAACACAGTTAACTGAGCAGTAAGCATTCCTACGTAGGCACCCACACACTCACCTACCCACCTACCCACATACCCATCTACCTATGTACCCACCTACCCACCTACCCACCTACCCACGTACCCACCTACCCACGTACCCACATACCCATCTACCTATGTACCCACCTACCCACCTACCCACCTACCCACGTACCCACCTACCCACGTACCCACTTACCCATCTACCAATGTACCCACGTACCCACCTACCCACGTACCCACCTACCCACCTACCCACATACCCATCTACCAATGTACCCACGTACCCACCTACCCACGTACCCACCTACCCACCTACCCACGTGCCCACTTACCCACGTACCCACTTACCCACGTACCCACTTACCCAAGTACCCACCTACCCACCTACCCACCTACCCATGTACCCACCTACCCACGTACCCACTTACCCACGTGCCCACTTACCCACGTACCCACTTACCCAAGTACCCACCTACCCACGTACCCACTTACCCACGTACCCACTTACCCACGTACCCACTTACCCACATACCCACTTACCCAAGTACCCACCTACCCACTTACCGACGTACCCACCTACCCATGTACCCACCTACCCACGTACCCACTTACCCACGTACCCACTTACCCACGTACCCACTTACCCACGTACCCACTTACCCAAGTACCCACCTACCCACCTACCCACCTACCCATGTACCCACCTACCCACGTACCCACTTACCCACGTGCCCACTTACCCACGTACCCACTTACCCAAGTACCCACCTACCCACGTACCCACTTACCCACGTACCCACTTACCCACGTACCCACTTACCCACGTACCCACTTACCCAAGTACCCACCTACCCACGTACCCACTTACCGACGTACCCACCTACCCATGTACCCACCTACCCACGTACCCACTTACCCACGTACCCACTTACCCACGTACCCACTTACCCAAGTACCCACCTACCCACCTACCCATGTACCCACCTACCCACGTACCCACTTACCCACCTACCCACCTACCCACATACCCATCTACCGATGTACCCACGTACCCACCTACCCACCTACCCACGTACCCACTTACCCACGTGCCCACTTACCCACGTACCCACTTACCCAAGTACCCACCTACCCACCTACCCACCTACCCACGTACCCACCTACCCACGTACCCACGTACCCACTTACCCACGTACCCACCTACCCACCTACCCACCTACCCACATACCCATCTACCGATGTACCCAAGTACCCACCTATCCACCTACCCACCTACCCACGTACCCACTTACCCACGTGCCGACTTACCCATGTACCCACTTACCCAAGTACCCACCTACCCACCTACCCACGTACCCACCTACCCACGTACCCACCTACCCACCTACCCACGTACCCACCTACCCACGTACCCACTTACCCACGTGCCCACTTACCCACGTACCCACTTACCCAAGTACCCACCTACCCACCTACCCACATACCCATCTACCGATGTACCCACGTACCCACCTACCCACGTACCCACTTACCCACGTGCCCACTTACCCACGTACCCACTTACCCAAGTACCCACCTACCCACCTACCCACGTACCCACCTACCCACGTACCCACGTACCCACCTACCCACGTACCCACCTACCCACGTACCCACTTACCCACGTACCCACTTACCCAAGTACCCACCTACCCACCTACCCACCTACCCACGTACCCACCTACCCACGTACCCACTTACCCACCTACCCACCTACCCACATACCCATCTACCGATGTACCCACGTACCCACCTACCCACTTACCCACGTGCCCACTTACCCACGTACCCACTTACCCAAGTACCCACCTACCCACCTACCCACCTACCCACGTACCCACGTACCCACGTACCCACGTACCCACCTACCCACCTACCCACCTACCCACTTACCCAAGTACCCACCTACCCACCTACCCACGTACCCACCTACCCAAGTACCCACCTACCCACCTACCCACATACCCATCTACCGATGTACCCACGTACCCACCTACCCACGTACCCACTTACCCACGTGCCCACTTACCCAAGTACCCACCTACCCACGTACCCACTTACCCAAGTACCCACCTACCCACCTACCCACTTACCCAAGTACCCACCTACCCACCTACCCACGTACCCACCTACCCACCTACCCACCTACCCACGTACCCACCTACCCACGTACCCACTTACCCACGTGCCCACTTACCCACGTACCCACTTACCCACGTGCCCACTTACCCACCTACCCACCTACCCACCTACCCAAGTACCCACCTACCCACCTACCCACATACCCATCTACCGATGTACCCACGTACCCACCTACCCACGTACCCACTTACCCACGTGCCCACTTACCCACGTACCCACTTACCCACGTGCCCACTTACCCACGTACCCACTTACCCACGTGCCCACTTACCCACCTACCCACCTACCCACCTACCCAAGTACCCACCTACCCACCTACCCACATACCCATCTACCGATGTACCCACGTACCCACCTACCCACGTACCCACTTACCCACGTGCCCACTTACCCACGTACCCACTTACCCAAGTACCCACCTACCCACCTACCCACGTACCCACCTACCCACCTACCCACCTACCCACGTACCCACCTACCCACGTACCCACCTACCCACGTACCCACCTACCCACGTACCCACCTACCCACCTACCCACCTACCCACGTACCCACTTACCCACGTACCCACTTACCCATGTACCCACTTACCCAAGTACTCGCCTATTTACATAAGTATCTACCTGTAGTTTAAGCGTGCAGGTTAAACAACACTAAATAATTATTAAATTATTAAATTATTTCCAAACCTTTTCATCTTAGTTACTTTAGTTACTTTATGTTTTTGGACCCATTTAAAACACCACAGCTTCACTAACCCTAAAACTAAAACTAAAACTAAAACTAAAACTAAAACTAAAACTAAAACCAGACTAGACTAGACTAGACTAGAACCACTTACCTAGCCCTGGGCTTCAGTTCCTCACAGTTTAGTTTGAATTCACAGGTTTGGCTTTTACACATGAGCCTGTTTCCTCAGCACAGAATGTTACAGTATTGATCACTGTGTTCCTCAGCACAGTATGTTACAGTATTGATCACTGTGCTCCTCAGCACAGAATGTTACAGTATTGATCACTGTGCTCCTCAGCACAGAATGTTACAGTATTGATCACTGTGTTCCTCAGCACAGAATGTTACAGTATTGATCACTGTGTTCCTCAGCACAGAATGTTACAGTATTGATCACTGTGTTCCTCAGCACAGTATGTTACAGTATTGATCACTGTGTTCCTCAGCACAGAATGTTACAGTATTGATCACTGTGCTCCTCAGCACAGTATGTTACAGTATTGATCACTGTGTTCCTCAGCACAGAATGTTACAGTATTGATCACTGTGCTCCTCAGCACAGAATGTTACAGTATTGATCACTGTGTTCCTCACACAGTGGGTTCCCCCTCAGCACAAACACATTAGGCGACTTAATGGCCAATTTCAGGTTGGTTGGTCCGGCCCACACTGCCACACCAAGCTATATCTTTGTTCTTTTTTCTCTTTTTTATATGTTTTTTATTGACTTGTACAAAGGAAAAGCACAAAGTCTGCATGGGTTTGTAGACAGATGATCAGCCAACGGCACCAGCTACATCTAACCCTATCCTCCCTGTAAAGTCCAGTGGACCAGCTGTCTCAGTCTGCATGAGCGTCTTGTTTATTATTATTATTATTATTAAGCTGAACTTCCTTCAGCTTAATGATGAATCTGAAAATCTTGTTCATCCCGGCGCTCAGAATAGAATCTGCAGCAGTTTATTTTAGCCTCTGTGAAACACTTAGCTAATTATCTTGGGTGTCTTCTTTAACCTCTCTGCACTAGTTTCCAAATAGCTGAAGAATTGATTTTAACATTGTTCTGATTTCTTTATAAACATTATTTATCTCCTAGCTACATTACTGACCTGTTAACCAGCTACAAGGCAGACAGTGCCCTTCCTGTTTGTTTCACAGTTCAGACTGAACACCAAAGGAAACCAAGCATTTTAGCCTGATAACAGTAAGTACTGTGGTCCTGTCCTGCTGGTTTTCTGTCTTACCAGGCAGTTCACTGCATCAGCTGTCTTCCAGGTCTACATCAGACGGATAGAAGGAAAACTACTTACTAGGCTAGGCTAGCTTAATCACTTCAGTGTTTTAAATAGCTTCTTAAAACACATTTTGTAAAATTGCTTTCTGTCTTATATCTTCATTCTTATTTATTTTTCAACTAATTTATTGACAAATTTTTATGTAATGTGTTGTTTTTATGTAATGTCTACTCTTTGTAAAGCGCTTTGTAAACTCTTGTTTTTGAAACACTGCTACACAAATAAAGTATATTATTACCATTATTGCCTACCTACCTAACTCCTTAATTAAGTAACCTACTAAGTAAAAGTTGTAAGACTTATCTTAGCTTTCTGCTGGTTGAAGTTGTCGATGATGACTCCGATGAAGAGGTTGAGGGTGAAGAAGGAGCCGAAGATGATGAAGCCCACAAAGTAGATGTACATGTAAATGTTATCCTCATAGACAGGCTGCATTTCTATCTGCACACACACACACACACACACACACACACACACACACACACACACACACACACACACACACACACACAGATATAGAGACATAGAGACATAGATATAGAGACATAATATATGACAAAACTGTTTTTTATTGGTCTGTGAAGAAAAAACTTGGTAACCATGGTAACCAGACTAGAGAACTGTCTGGTCTGATCTGTTACTGTAATAATAACTGTAATAATAAAGGAACTATACCTATAATTATAATAGAAACTGTGATTATAATAGGAACTGTAATTGTGATTACAGTAGCAAATGAAAGTGTGACCCTGACAGTAATAATTATAATATTAACTATAATAATAACAGTAACTGTATTTATAGGAGTAACTAATCGTAACTGTAAAAGTAACTGGAGCTAATAGTAACTAACATAATAGTAATTAATTAATAGCAACAGTAATTAAGTAATTAAGAAATGGTAATAGTAAAAGTAAATCAATATGAATAGTAACGTTAATAGTAACCTCTCTGGAGTCCACAGCTCCGTACATGATCTCCATCCAGCCTTTAAACGTCGCCTGGAAACAACAAAATAGAATAACATAGAACATTACAGAAATAAAACAACTAGAACAAGACAGAAAAAAATATTATTTGAACATTACAGACTGCTTTGTTTCATGCGTTGCCGCTTGACATAAAGGACTAGAGGAGACTTTGTTGCTTTGTTTCATCGTTGCCGCTTGACATAAAGGACTAGAGGAGACTTTGTTGCTTTGTTTCATGCGTTGCCGCTTGACATAAAGGACTAGAGGAGACTTTGTTGCTTTGTTTCATGCGTTGCCGCTTGACATAAAGGACTAGAGGAGACTTTGTTGCTTTGTTTCATGCGTTGCCGCTTGACATAAAGGACTAGAGGAGACTTTGTTGCTTTGTTTCATCGTTGCCGCTTGACATAAAGGACTAGAGGAGACTTTGTTGCTTTGTTTCATGCGTTGCCGCTTGACATAAAGGACTAGAGGAGACTTTGTTGCTTTGTTTCATGCGTTGCCGCTTGACATAAAGGACTAGAGGAGACTTTGTTGCTTTGTTTCATGCGTTGCCGCTTGACATAAAGGACTAGAGGAGACTTTGTTGCTTTGTTTCATGCGTTGCCGCTTGACATAAAGGACTAGAGGAGACTTTGTTGCTTTGTTTCATGCGTTGCCGCTTGACATAAAGGACTAGAGGAGACTTTGTTGCTTTGTTTCATCGTTGCCGCTTGACATAAAGGACTAGAGGAGACTTTGTTGCTTTGTTTCATGCGTTGCCGCTTGACATAAAGGACTAGAGGAGACTTTGTTGCTTTGTTTCATGCGTTGCCGCTTGACATAAAGGACTAGAGGAGACTTTGTTGCTTTGTTTCATGCGTTGCCACTTGACATAAAGGACTAGAGGAGACTTTGTTGCTTTGTTTCATGCGTTGCCGCTTGACATGAAGGACTAGAGGAGACTTTGTTGCTTTGTTTCATTCGTTGCCGCTTGACATAAAGGACTAGAGGAGACTTTGTTGCTTTGTTTCATTCGTTGCCGCTTGACATAAAGGACTAGAGGAGACTTTGTTGCTTTGTTTCATGCGTTGCCGCTTGACATAAAGGTGACTGTTCTTTGCTGCCTGTCTGTCCCACAGACATTGACTCCGCCCCTTTTCCCACCACATCCCAGAGTGCATTTGGGTTAGTGTCCCTAATCAATCAGCTCATAGGGTTAACAATAATAATCAAATCATTATTCTAACCCTGCCAATAAAACAACAGTTACATTTGGTTTGTTAAATGTTCCGCCTTTTATCTGTCCAGTGAATTCGATGTTTCCATGGCGACTTCGATGTTTCCATGGCGACTGCATCATGGCTGAGTGAGGGTGAAGCTGTACCGCTGAACAAAGCTCAGATTATCTTTCATATAAATCACAATAAAGCGTTCTAACGGCAGGTGATGATCTCTGTGTTTCAGAACCAAACCCTGCTTTTATTGAATCATTTTTATCTTCACCAGATCGAGACTGGAACTCTTCACCTTGTAGTAACTGCACCCACACTGTCATCACACATCTGGAAGGGCCTCTGCCCTGATAACGGATCAGGAAAGTGTTTGGATCGTAAAGGAGGCCACTGACCTCTTGGTAAATCACTCCATTCTCACCCTAAGAGCTGGTACCAAGGACCAGACCTGCTAAATAACCATAAAACACTCAGCCTGTCTTTGGTAATCCCCAAAGAGACAGAGAGTCTGAGATGACACCCATTGAAATGTTGCCAAAATCAGGAGAAATCTTTGATACAGACTCATGAGACCTTGGGTATCACATGGTGGTGGACTCTAATGTATATGACTAATTTTATGTGTAACTGTGATGTTTTATATAAGAGTTATTTACATTATTCAATTTCTTTACCTTTACATGGGGCTTCGATAGCCATGTTTGATATTAAAGTGTTCAGGAATCTGTGCTGAGTTTAATAATGTTAATGTTACAACCGTCAATTATATCGGATAGATCTGGGAACCAAAAGTAGGGTTTCATGCATATGTAATGAGCCGTAACACTAGACATGCCAGTCCACACACACACACAACTGATCACAACAAAACCAAACACACACATTTCCAAGGTGGATTTCATGACTTTAAGTGCTGAGGAGTCTGACAACAACTTTGTTCCAAAGTTTGTCTCCAAAGACTCAACTGCATCATCATCACAAGCCAAGTGGAAAGCCTGTTTCATCTGAAACAGTGAAGAGAGCCTTGCTGCCTGTCTGCCTGACAAATACACACACACACACACACACACACACACACACACACACACACACACACACACACCAGCACAGTGTGTCTGTGTCCCCTGCCTGCTACAACCTCTCTATCAGCTCTCCTGCTGAGTTTAACTCTGAAGAATCATCTGAACCTCCAGAGTGGGTCGGGTTAGCCTGGAGACCCAAAACCAGTCCAGCAGCTTCACTCTGCCGCCTCACTCTGCCGCCTCACTCTGCAGCCTCACTCTGCAGCTTCACTCTGCCGCCTCACTCTGCCGCCTCACTCTGCAGCTTCACTCTGCCGCCTCACTCTGCCGCCTCACTCTGCCGCTTCACAGACTCCTCAGCCTCCTCACAGACTCCTCACAGACTCCTCACAGACTCCTCACAGACTCCTCAGACTCCTCACAGACTCCTCAGACTCCTCACAGACTCCTCAGACTCCTCACAGACTCGTCACAGCCTCCTCAAACTCCTCACAGACTCCTCACAGCCTCCTCAGACTCCTCACAGACTCCTCACAGCCTCCTCAGCCTCCTCACAGACTCCTCACAGCCTCCTCAGCCTCCTCACAGACTCCTCACAGCCTCCTCAGACTCCTCACAGACTCCTCACAGCCTCCTCAGACTCCTCAGACTCCTCACAGACTCCTCACAGCCTCCTCAGACTCCTCACAGACTCCTCACAGCCTCCTCAGACTCCTCACAGACTCCTCACAGCCTCCTCAGACTCCTCACAGACTCCTCACAGACTCCTCAGCCTCCTCACAGACTCCTCACAGCCTCCTCAGACTCCTCACAGCCTCCTCACAGCCTCCTCAGACTCCTCACAGACTCCTCACAGCCTCCTCAGACTCCTCACAGACTCCTCACAGCCTCCTCAGACTCCTCACAGACTCCTCACAGACTCCTCAGACTCCTCACAGACTCCTCAGACTCCTCACAGACTCCTCAGACTCCTCACAGACTCCTCACAGCCTCCTCAGACTCCTCACAGCCTCCTCACAGCCTCCTCAGACTCCTCACAGCCTCCTCACAGCCTCCTCAGACTCCTCACAGACTCCTCACAGCCTCCTCAGACTCCTCACAGACTCCTCACAGCCTCCTCAGACTCCTCACAGACTCCTCAGACTCCTCACAGACTCCTAAGACTCCTCACAGACTCCTCACAGACTCCTCAGACTCCTCAGACTCCTCACAGCCTCCTCACAGCCTCCTCAGACTCCTCAGACTCCTCACAGCCTCCTCACAGCCTCCTCAGACTCCTCACAGACTCCTCACAGACTCCTCAGACTCCTCAGACTCCTCACAGACTCCTCACAGACTCCTCAGACTCCTCAGACTCCTCACAGCCTCCTCACAGCCTCCTCAGACTCCTCACAGACTCCTCACAGCCTCCTCAGACTCCTCACAGACTCCTCACAGCCTCCTCAGACTCCTCACAGACTCCTCAGACTCCTCACAGACTCCTCAGACTCCTCACAGCCTCCTCACAGACTCCTCAGACTCCTCACAGACTCCTCAGACTCCTCACAGACTCCTCAGACTCCTCACAGCCTCCTCACAGACTCCTCAGACTCCTCACAGACTCCTCTCAGACTCCTCACAGACTCCTCACAGACTCCTCACAGACTCCTCAGACTTCTCACAGACTCCTCACAGACTCCTCACAGCCTCCCGGCCTCAGCGTGCTTCACCTCCCTCTGGACCTCCTGGTGTCGTCTGTACTGATCATTGTCCACTGGGCATCACATCATACATCACACATAGCTATTCCATTACATTCACACATCTCACACATATCACACTTTATGACGGCTCCCTGTTGTCATAGTAACCATTCAGTTATTCAAAGATTAATTTGAGTCAGTTTTCCAGATAGTTATACTGTCGCTCCTTTACTCCTCTTGCTGACTCTTGTCTTCCACTGCTCATCTTCCATGATTGTGTCTGCTGAAATGTTGGTTTAATTATCAGTGTTGCATATTCACATACTGTACTATATTCACTTGTATTTACCTGATTATTGAGTGTGCTTTAGTTTAGTAATAAATATATTATTCTGCATAAAGTCACCTCCTGTGTTCATTGTGTTTAAATTCAAACATGCTCCTTCAGATGAGACTGTGGATGCTGTCTGTTATCTGGAGCTAACTCTAAATTATATTGATATCAGACACCATTAATACCTATCACCACTACAACCTCCATTTCAACAGCAAGTTCATTTTAGAATTGATCTTAAGATTTCACTGATAACTTGGAAGGCAGCAGCTACGGATCTGACCTTTGACCCCTCAGCAGAGCGCAGCCTGCCGATTGGTCCGCGATCAGCGAGCCTTTGGCCTTGGATCTCTCTGTTCTGCTGCATCAGGATCGTTCTTTAAATCTCTTCTCAAAGCACTTTGTGATGTTTTTATGTCCAGTTCTATCGTTGTTTATCTCTTTCATTGTATTTGTTTATTTAGTTATATTTGCATTATACAGCACTTTGTGACGGTTGTTTGGAGAACCATTATTTACCGTTTTGTAAATAGTTTATCATTATTATCGTTATTATTCTCATTATTATTATCATTATCATTATTATTAAAGACTCTATAGACAACTTTTTTGCTTTAACATATCATTATGAAGTAAATGTTGATTGCACAGTGTAATGTCTATAGAATAATGACACTTCCCTCTATCATAGCACTGAGATCGGGGTTTATAGATCAAATTGGGATTGTTTCTTGCTTAGGACAGTAGTAGTTTGGACAGTAGCAGGCTGCTGGTGGTAGCGTTAGCCATGTTGCTAACGTTTCTGGCTGCTAGCGGTAGCGTTAGCCATGTTGCTAACGCTAGCTAACGCTAACGCTAGCAGCCAGAAACAAACAAATGATCCATTGTCCGTTTGATAATCTAAACAAAGAACAGGTTTTCTTGCAGTGGCCTTTCTAAAGTGAGCAGTGGTGAAAGTTACTATATTGTTAAGTTGATAAGCAGACAGATGGTTTGTTCTGTTGCACAGAGCTAGACTCTAACAGAAAGAGATCCGGTTGTCTTTGAGACAGCGGAGCAAACAACAACAAAACCACTTGGAAACACTAGAGGGGGACAACGGGGGGAAAGATGAAAAGTTGTCTGTATCCACTTTAATATAAATACAACATTACATAGGTAATATATGAGAACATTATAAACTAGAAATAACCGCCTCATGGTTGTATGCCTCCACCAATATACTTTGTTTTATTTGTCTTTATTTATTGAACATATATAATTAATGTGATTATTAGGTCAACTTAAAGGATTCTGGTGTCTGCAAAAGTAAGTGACAGCACTTCCACCGTTTTTGTAGAATGACCCAAGATCGTTTTCTCAGCTACAGTGGTAAGCAAAACATTATGATGTCACAGTGAAGTTGACCTTTGAACTTTTGGATATAAAATGTCATCACTTCATCATTTTATCCTATTAGACATTTGTGTGAAATTTTGTCATAATTAGCGTATGAATTCTTGAGTTATGGCCAAAAACATCTTTTGTGAGGTCACAGTGACCTTGACTTTTGACCTTTGACCACCAAATTCTAATCAGTTCATCCTTGAGTCCAAGTGGACATTTGTGCCAAATTTGAAGAAATTCCCTCAAGCCGATCCTGAGATATCGAGTTCATGAGAATGAGACGGCCGTCGGCACGGAGGCTTTATGTTTTATTATGTTTACAGTTTTTCTCAGTCGCTTTGGTACATTTCTCCAATCATCCTCGACATTTGCAAAACAGTAAGTGCATTTCTCAAAACAATTCGTACAAATAGCAAAACACCATGGATTACCTGCTAAAGCCAGTCTCTTGCTCAAAATCCTTAGTTCATCTCTCAGAAGTAAATATCTGTGTCAATGAACATGTCAGTGCATCAGAATGACAAGTCCTTGTGTCATTGTGTACGGATAAGACAAACTGCTGAGTCATGTTGTCAATATAACAGTGTACTCTGGAGGGATTTCTGATGTAAACTATGGCTAAAGTTTTGAAGACAATTATTGTAAATTGTAAGTTACACCTTAGTGTATGTGGGAGATTGATTGCAACAGACTGGACAAGATTCACATTTACGCTTCTACTGTTTGTACTGTAATTTGTTGACAGACCATGTCACTGAGATACAGAAAGGAAAAGACAGCACTGCATAGCACAAAGAAAAAAAACAAAAGTAGAAATGTGAACATAGGACAATCTCCTTAGGGAAAACTGTACAGCAGTGCTGTAGGAATTACAGTGCAGTCTTCCTACACCTCCTGACGTTCCTGTCTGTTGGGCCACAAATTCTCATCCACATCACAACGAATATCTTCTCTTGCTATTTCAGAAAACTGGTTGATCATTGGTTGATCTAACGCTTCACACATTTCCCTTCGTTTGAGAAAGTCAAGATTCACCTGGGAGAAATTTACCAATTCAGGACAGATTTAGAAAAAAAGTCTAATGGAAATGTATAGAAAATATGCTTGACATATTATGACAACTTGTTCAACCATTTTGCATGTAAAGACTTATGCGATGAACTAATGCCTAGATGTTTTGTGGGGTGAGACTATTCAACAGAGACCCATTATAATACATTTTGATCAACATGACAAGTAATTGATAATGTAGGAAACAGCAGAGAATTGTACATAATCATTTGCATGGATGTACCAAAGCATTTGCAACTTGTTCAAAGAAATGAGAAACTGCTTTTTTGATGCACAAGTGACACAATGATGTGAAGATTGAACAAGTAGTTTTGAGAATTTCAATTCTGATCTGAGAAATGTACAAAAGCGACTGAGAAAAACTCTAATAAACCAGCTCAGATGAGATCTGTTTCCTGTACAGTGGTTTATGTGTGTGTGTGTGTGTGTGTGTGTGTGTGTGTGTGTGTGTGTGTGTGTGTGCAGACTGACCACTTGCAGCAGGGACAGGTATCCCAACCCCACGTTGTCGAAGTTGACCTTGATGTTCTTCCAGCGGACCTCGGTGTGGTTGTTGTCTATGAGCTGCAGACACTCCGTCTTGTTGTTGACTGCTTCAGACAGGAAGTACTCCTGCGACGTCTCGTTGAAACAGTAGAAGAACTTCCCAGCAAACAGGTTCACTCCCATGATGCTGAAGATCAGCCAGAAGATCAGACACACCAGCAGAACGTTGAAGATAGACGGGATGGCTCCCACCAGGGCGTTGACTACCACCTGGAACACAGACAGGTAGACAGGCAGGTAGACAGGCAGGTAGACAGACAGACAGACAGACAGACAGACAGACAGACAGGTAGACAGACAGACAGACAGACAGACAGACAGGTAGACAGACAGACAGACAGGTAGACAGGCAGGTAGACAGACAGACAGACAGGTAGACAGACAGACAGACAGACAGACAGGTAGACAGACAGACAGACAGACAGACAGGTAGACAGGCAGGTAGACAGGCAGGTAGACAGGCAGGTAGACAGGCAGGTAGACAGACAGACAGGCAGACAGGTAGACAGACAGACAGACAGACAGACAGGTAGACAGACAGGTAGACAGACAGGCAGACAGACAGACAGACAGACAGACAGACAGGTAGACAGACAGACAGACAGGTAGACAGGCAGGTAGACAGACAGACAGACAGGTAGACAGACAGACAGACAGACAGGCAGGTAGACAGGCAGGCAGACAGACAGACAGACAGACAGGTAGACAGACAGACAGACAGACAGACAGACAGACAGACAGGCAGACAGACAGACAGACAGGTAGACAGACAGACAGACAGACAGGCAGACAGACAGACAGACAGGTAGACAGACAGACAGACAGACAGACAGACAGACAGACAGGCAGACAGACAGACAGACAGACAGGTAGACAGACAGGCAGACAGACAGACAGGTAGACAGACAGACAGACAGGTAGACAGACAGACAGACAGACAGACAGACAGACAGACAGGCAGGTAGACAGACAGACAGACAGGTAGACAGACAGACAGACAGACAGACAGACAGGTAGACAGACAGACAGACAGACAGGTAGACAGACAGGCAGACAGACAGACAGACAGACAGACAGACAGACAGGTAGACAGACAGACAGACAGACAGACAGACAGACAGACAGGCAGGTAGACAGACAGACAGACAGGTAGACAGACAGACAGGTAGACAGACAGACAGACAGACAGACAGACAGACAGACAGGCAGGTAGACAGACAGACAGACAGGTAGACAGACAGACAGACAGACAGACAGACAGGTAGACAGACAGACAGACAGACAGGTAGACAGACAGGCAGACAGACAGACAGACAGACAGACAGACAGACAGGTAGACAGACAGACAGACAGGTAGACAGACAGACAGGCAGACAGACAGACAGACAGGTAGACAGACAGACAGACAGGTAGACAGACAGACAGGTAGACAGACAGACAGACAGACAGACAGGTAGACAGACAGACAGACAGACAGACAGGTAGACAGACAGACAGACAGACAGACAGACAGACAGACAGACAGGCAGACAGACAGACAGACAGGTAGACAGACAGACAGACAGACAGGCAGACAGACAGACAGACAGGTAGACAGACAGACAGACAGACAGACAGGTAGACAGACAGACAGACAGACAGACAGACAGACAGACAGGCAGACAGACAGACAGACAGGTAGACAGACAGACAGACAGACAGGCAGACAGACAGACAGACAGGTAGACAGACAGACAGACAGACAGACAGGTAGACAGACAGACAGACAGACAGACAGACAGACAGACAGGCAGACAGACAGACAGACAGACAGGCAGACAGACAGACAGGTAGACAGACAGACAGACAGACAGACAGACAGACAGGTAGACAGACAGACAGGCAGACAGACAGACAGGTAGACAGACAGACAGACAGGCAGACAGACAGGTAGACAGACAGACAGACGGTTGTCAGTATTGATCCCAGGTTCTATGGTTGACTGATGATCAGTTAGATCTGTCAGGCTGTTTCTCTGTGAAGTCCTTTGGGACAGACTGATGAAGGGCAACAGAAATAAATTAACTTGAACTTCTTTTTGGAATCCATTCCCTCCAGCTGTTTTGACATGAGAGTGAGTAGATAACAACATTCTATATTTTTGGGTGAACTATTCCTTTAGATTAAAGAAGACAACGCTCTGAGTCTTTGCAATGTTAAGTCATTCCAACAGATGTGCTTTTATGATATTTCTCTTTCTACTTTTCTTTGTTTTTGTTGTGATCCTCCTCTTTGCTTGTGTAACAAAGAATCTGGCCACAACATGCTAGCATGTTTCAGCACCCAGCCAAGGACTTTCTTCTCAACTTTGTAGTAGAAAACTGTCAACCTACCAGTCTGTCTGTATACCTATGTGTCTTTCGGTACGTCCGCCTGTCTGTCTTTCATTTGCCTGTCTTACCCTCATGCCTTCGAAGCGAGACAGAGCCCTCAGGGGTCTCAGAGCTCTCAGGGTCCGCAGAGACTTGATGGCTCCAAGGTCCGAGTATCCCAGGATGTTGGCAGTCAGAGACACCACAGACACCTAGAATATCGTGCCATTGTAAAGATATATTATTCCCTAGTACTACTGTATAATACTGTAGTAGTTGTAGTACTAATATTAACAGCAACAGTATAAGTACTATCAATAGTTGTATTCAGCGGGACTCTCTCAGTACTGACATCCACGATGAGGAAGTCGAGCCAGCACCAGGCGTTGGTGAAGTAGGTCTTGAAGCCGTAGGCCACCCACTTCAGCACCATCTCCACGATGAAGACGTAGGTAAACACCTGGTCCGCGTACTCCAGAACGGTCTTTATCACGCGACGCTGTTCCAGGTGGATGTCTTCAAAGGCCTGGTTAAAACACATTCACATTAAAATCACTTCTATCATTATTTATTATTGTTTATTATTAGAGACTTTTTGTATATCTTGTACATTACCTTTATCTTATTTTAGTACCAATTTCATCTATTACCTTGCTGTACTTGAATCATACTTGACATTTCCTTGGCATTGTCCGCCAGTTGCTGCTGTGGCACCTGAATTTCCCCAAGGGGATCAATAAAATGCTATCTGATCTGATCTGATCTGATCTGATCTGATCTTAGAAGCCACAGTATTATTATTTGCAATACTTCCTATAACTATGATTATGGCTCAGTTACTCTGCAGTTGCTATCTGTAATGACAGAATGAGCCACTGGGGGTGAAACAGACCACACAGTTGCAGTCATACAGTATAACAGTTCATATCTATCATACTATATGTGATGTATGTATAAAGGTCCAGATATCTCCATCACCACCTGACCACGCCCCAGCTCATATCACTGTCCTTTCCTCCTTCTACAGGACAAATATGAAGGTAACTAATTTGGAAAATAATTGAAAATCTAGATTGCGCTGTTTAATTTGCTACCAAGGTAATATTATACAAATACTTAGTTCAAACAGCATTACACTCAGTCAGCCTACATTGTGCAGCTGATTAGCTAGTTGACTGTAGTGCTTGTAAGTTAGCTAAGTTAGCTGGTTAACCGGTTAGTGATAAGATGAACTTACCTCTGTGAACTGTAGAGGGCATGTTAGTAGTCCGCTAGCAGCCATGCTTGTAGCCCAATGCTAGTCATGAAAGACATGTTACTAGTCCTCTGGCTACTAGTCTGTCAGTGCCATGTGTCGGCCATGTTGTCTGTAGAGAGCTTCCAGGGTTAGTAGTCACACTACACACATTCCTACTAGCTGGATTTAGAAAAGTACCAATCAGATCTAATCTGTTCAGTCACATGATCAGATCAAATACACCAACCAGCATCCAACTGGACTATATTAAGGTGTAGGTTACTGTGTAGGTAGTATCACTGTTTACCAGAGCTCCACTGCTGAGCAGAATCATGAAGATGATGAACGTCTCAAAGTAGTTGTGTTCTACGATGGAGAAGCAGGTTCTCCGCAGGTGGGACCAGGTTTTTCCCCGGCCCTGGGAAGTGTCTATATCCAGGAGGGGCCACCGCCTGTAACAGTCTGACACACAGATAGGGTTAATACATCTTAAAGCCTTATGTTCCGCCATAATCACCATAGATAAGAAGACCACGCCCACAACATGTGGTACAAGTGATCTGCCCCGCTCTATCTCTATGTGCAAAGCAAAAATCAACATTTTCTGTGGCTGCTTTTTCTGTGTTCTAATAATAATAATAACTAATAATTTAGGTTAAATGTATATGGTGTAAATAATTAAGAACTGCATCATCAGTAAAATGTTCATTTTCTGGAAGTCACAAAATGCTAACAAGCTAGCAAACTTCCGTGCAAACTTCTGTTCAAGAGAGGAGTTGTGTTGCATTTTGACACTTAAAGAAAAAAACATTTTAATGATCCTGCTGTTGTTTGACAACTGTGAAAGGGTAACGACAAATTATTTACACCAGATATTTCACATAAATTATTAGAACACAATCATACATCATACTGTGTGTCTCACCGGCAGTACAGCAGTCTTCGGGGCTGGAACCATCATGATCTTCCTCCTCCTCCTCCTCAGCCTCAGGAGGTTTCTCCACTGTGCTGCACACTGAAGACTGTTCTTCACACTGCACACAACATGGAACATTGATCATTGAACAATTGATCTTTCCTTGTAGTAATCGTGACAATATCTATAGCAGCCATCATATCAATGCTGCCAATGCTGAATTATTTTAAGCAAAACAAGGCGGTCGTCTTCTTGCAGTTAATTTAATTTAATTTATATTAATTTACATTTTTTCATAAGAAACGGGGACAAAGACATTTGCATGGTGGATGCGAGTCCAACCACGTCTAATTATTCTCAGGTGATTCCTCCCCCCTTCCTCAAGTAACCTCGCCAAGCCCCGCCCCTCCTTCAGGTAAGTTCAGGTAGGAGTACACCTGCAACACAGCGGGCGCTGTCCGTGGCTCAACTCAACAATGACGAGTAACAAAGTCCGGCCCGATGAACTTGTTTATCATGTTCATCAAACCAAATCAAATTCAAGGTTACAAAACAATACAATATTTGTATTGGTCTTCTTACCACGGTACTGAGTGGCAACTGAACACAACAAGAGCAAGAATGAACCTTCCCATCACGCCCGATGAAGATTTCTTCTATTTGGCCCATTTTCCAGGACTGTCTTGGCAACACATGGTCATGTACCAGGACTAAGTCAAAAACCTTTAATGGAGTTGTGGAAATTGTGGAAGTTGAAGAATGAGCTGATCTTAATTGCATCAAATTCTCCTGTCTCCATCGAATCGAGAATTGATTGATGAGTCTCTCTCTGTCTGTTCATTTGCTTTCTGCTCCCATGGAAGAGATCCGTGTTTCTTGCAGCCTGTGGAGGTAGCGCAGTTACTCTTTCCCCTGTAAGCCTAACCCTGGGGTAAGAGGTAATGGATCTCCATCAGATTTCAGGTAAGTGAGGAGTCTGGAATTGATTACTGCTTCCACTTCAGTAAGAAGGGTTTGCAGTTCTTCAAATCTGAGAAAAGCTCCTCCCAAGATTTTCTTCAGACATAACTTTACAGACCTCACCATACGTTCCCATATTCCTCCACACCAGGCAGCATGTTCTTCTACTATAAATTCTTACAGCCTGACTAGAACCTGACTAGAACCTTGCTCTCCTGACTAGAACCTTGCTTGTGTTGTATGAAAATCTCATGTGTACATCGCTTTGGATAAAAGCCAAATGGGAAATTGTAAATTTCCACTGAATCCTCCTTTCCTTGAAAAACTCTTGGAGTTGACTTGTGTTCAATGACCTCCATAAAGTTTTTAGCTCATGTGCTGCCTTTTTGAAAGTTTTAGCATTGTCCGAATAAATGACTTGACACATTCCTCTTCTAGCAATAAACCTTCTAAAGGCTAATAAAAAGCTTTGAGCAGTTAAATCTGAAACCAGCTCCAAATGTACAGCCCTTGTAACTATACAAGTGAATAGTGCGATGTATGACTTATGATGATCTGGTTTTACAAAGATTGGCCCAGCAAAATCAACGCCTGTTATTTTGAAAGGGGGTGCTTCCATGACTTTGTCCCTGGGCAATGGAGCGGTTAACTGCTGTCCAGGTTTTACTTTGAACCTTCTGCACACAAGACATTGGTTCACTGTTCTTTTTGTGGTTGGCAGTATTCAGGGATGTTTTAGATTTAACTCCCATGGTTCCCTCTGCAACCTTCCCCCAACGCACATTAAACCATTTTCATCAAGAATTGGGTTCAGACTGGTCAACTTGTTGTTCAATTTTCAAACGGTTGATTTCTCTATGAAAACATTTGCCTTGTGTTAACTTGATCCAATACTTACAATACTATACTGCAGATGGCTTGCCTGTGCGTCACATCGTCTTGCCTTTATTATGCACATTATCTATGAATCTGTGTATCCAAGTTATTCTCAACAGTTTCATCAGTTTGCCAATTGGAATGACATTTTCGTTTGAATTCTCAGATTGCAGATCAGTCTCCACAGAAATTTTCAATGTCGCTCTCCATTGCGCATGTGAGCAGGCCCACTCTGAACCACTACGGCCCTTTCCACCACAGCTCATTGTCAATCAGTGTTTCTATCCTAGCCCCTCTTGCCCATATCAGCTGGATTCTCTTTGTCAATGGTTCCAATTCCTTGGCTCTGAGAGGGTTTGTATTTCTGTAAGTCTGTTGGCGACAAAAGGTTTCCATTGTTTTGGCGAGACTTTCCAGTGCAAGGTGAAGACTGAATCTGTCCATAGAAAAAGCTGATGGATCAACATTTTCAAACAGTTGATTAGCCTTTTGCTCAGCCTGGGTCCTATCAACGCTCCTAATAATTCAAGCCTGGGAAGAGTGACCTTCTTCACTCGCAACATGACAAGACATGTCTACATTAATTTCTTTGTGAAATTCAGCAGCAGTCTGACTTCCCATGTCGTAAAGTCTTGGGAGGGTTATGTTCTTTAACTCACCCAGTTCGCTGCACCATAAACACCATCTGTTGAACAAGTGGGTCGGCAATTCCTCATCCCACTCCGGACCGCGCTCCCAGGTCTCTTGGAAAAGTAACTTGGCTCTGATTATGAACGGTGAGAAATCCAATGGGATCAAACAGTCTTGACGCCGTTTTTAGTACACCTCTTTTTGTATTTTGTTCATCCTGACCATTAGACTACTCAGTTCAAAGGTAAAGTCATCTGCATATGTTTTCCATGAAAGTCCAAGTACTTTAAGAAGAGTTGCTTGGTTCTCAGTTTTTAATTTTCACACTACTTGTTCCTCCTCTTTCCATTTGGTTTGAAGTTCCTTGGAATATGTTTTCCATTTACACATTGACATTCCTGCTGTCGTCATGATTTCTTTCAATGCCTTTGACAAGTGATAAGCAGCTTCCATCTTATTCTCTCTGCATATCCAGTCATCCACATAAAGAGATTTGAGCAATGCAGTCACTGTTTGAGGGTGAATGTGGTGATGAATGGTTCCTTCCAGTAAGAATGGACTAGTGGTTGCCCCAAAGGGTACTCTGCCCCAAAGGGTACTCATGACCTTTTTATCTGCCATCAGTCTTTCAGACTCAGACTCAGACTCAGACTACTTTATTGTCCATTAAATTTACATAGAATGGAAATTCGTCTTTGGCACTGGCATAAAAGACAACGCACACCATACACAACAATACACAATAATTATACATTAAGGTAGGGTAGAATCTTAAAGTGACTGAGTGGCAAGCGGCAGTAATACAAGTGATAAGTGGGTTGTTCTTCCACTGGCTTGTAAGTCCGTTCTAACCATCACAACAATGCATATACAGCAGTACTTAACAATAAACAAATAAATGTACATTAAAAATGAGTGATGGTGTTGGTTGCAGAATGCCCTGAAGAGCAGCCTTAAAAAAAAAGAAGGAGCTTAGGGGAGAGGATTAAAATAAAGGTGTGTGTGAGTGTGTGGGTGGAAGGGGGGGGGGGGTTCCAAGGGGCCTATTTAAACAGGCTCTTATTGAGGATGGTCACAGCTGATGGGACTTTCAGTCTGTGGCCTGATGGCAGCAACTGAAATACTGAGTGGAGTGGATGGGTGGGGTCATTGTAGATCTGGATTGCCTTTTTGGTTGTGGATTGAGAAAATAAATCCTGGAGTTGGAGTTGTTTGTCTCCAATGATCTTGCTGGCCTGATTGACAACCTGTGTCAGTTTGTTCTTTTGTTTTACTGAGAGGTTTCCATACCATGAGACGATGTTAAATGTGAGAACACTCTCAGTTAGTGATTTATAGACCATGGACAGGGTGTGCTGGCTGGTGTTAAAGCTCCTCAGTTTCCTGAGAAGAGCGAGGCGCTGTCTTGCTTTCCTGTAGATGTAGTCGACATTGTCCTGAAAGGTGAGTTTATTGTCTTTCTGTCATCCACAAGAATCGAAGAGCGTCTCTATCTCTTTCAGCTTTTGCGATCTGTAAAAATGCTTTTGTTATGTCTGCCATGAATGCCATTGTATACTGTCTGAATCTGATTAAAATATCCAATAGTTCTGGATTCAGATTTGGTCCTGTGAGTAAACATTCATTCAATGATTTTTGTCATGATTTTTATCATGAACAGAAGCATCAAACACTATATGCAATTTTGTAGTAGAACATTCTTCTCTGATGACAGCATGATGTGGTAAGTAAAGCACAGGATTATCTGATGGTTCCATGATTTCTTGTTCCAGGTAGTCATCGATCACTTCATTATATTTGTCATACAGCGCAACATTAGTTTTGAATTTTCCTTTCCTTTTCAAATTATCTAATCTGTTCTCTGCTATAACCAAATTAGAGGATAGCTACGTTTTGTTCTCGCGCCATGGCAGCCTCACCTCATATCTGCCACCAATACCCGTAACAGTTTCTTTAAAGAACTGTAGAGCCTCTTCCTCTCTTCCTCTGGATTAATTTTCTTTTCCATGTCCGGTTGGATACCAAGAGCTTCTACTTCCCAAAACAGGCATAATTGATCAGACAGCTGTCTCTCCTCTCCTGTGATCACTTGCATCACTCCTACTTCATGGCTTTCCGTGAACCCTGAATAAGCTATCCAAAGATGCTTTCAATTGCCACAAGTCCTTTCAGCATTTAAATTTTCCTGGTGACCATCTGCCAATAGTAGTCTCTTCCAATTAGAATTCCAAGCTCCATATCCTCCATTCCATTGACTGGCTAGTTGTCCGCTAGTTGCATTCCCTTCGCCTCCAGCTCTTTACGCAACATTTCTCCTGCTACTGTCATCTTTGAAGTACACACTTGAGTCTCCATTAGGTCTACGTCTATATTCTTACCATTTATGATGTTTTTCAGTTTAACTTTAACTTTGTTATATTTTACTTGTCTGGGCTTTTCTGAACCAAAAGTGTACAGATTGATAGTTTCTTCACCAATTACTGGAAGTTTTAATGCACGAGAGATGTCTTCTCTTATAAAACTGCGCATGCTTCCTCCATCCATTAAACACTTGGTTAACACTCTGTTTACAGCCGTTTCTGCCCAGATTGTTGCTGTCTGTAGTAATACTGTACTCTTACCGGAATTGCAAGGGGATGCAGAGATTATTGTGTCTGGTACGCCTTGTGACTCCAATTTCCCTGCACTGCTGTCCTTGTGTATCCTGGTGCGCTTTACGCTCTTACTCATGGCACAGGGCCGTGAAGTGTCTCCTTCCACAGCGTTCACACGCGATTCCTTGAACAATTTATCCAAAGCGTTTCAATCAGGTTTTAGATCTTGTCATTCTAATGAAAAAATGGTCAATGATCTCATGCTGGTATTCTAGGTCCTATATACTGGAAAGAACGCATTGCATCTTCCACAACAAAAATAACCTTAAAATATTGTGAATTGGACTTAGGTGTACCACAAGGCTCCATTGCTTTTCTCTACTTATATGCTGCCTCTCAGTGATGTCATCCAGAAACGTGGCATTCATTTTCATTGTTACACGGTGAACAATAGTGACCTAGGAGTGTCAGATGCATTGTACAGAAGTTTGCTTGCTTGTGTTAGATTGGTAATCTTTTCTTTTTTTTTGAGAGATTGTTTGGAGTATAAATTCCAATTTTTACATGGATTTATTTAGCCTGTCGGCCTCTTTTTGGATAATAGAGATATTTTAATAAGTGAATAATGGAAATTAGGACTGCACAGCATTGTTTCTTGATGCCCAGAGCATGGGGCATAGCTATTTCAGTGTTGACTGTCACTTTTGACAGCTGTGTCTCCAAACGTTGCTATTTCTTAATGCTCCCACTGAAGAACACTGAGTCTCTGTACTATGTCATTAATACTCTTTTATCTCAGCCACATTTTGGCATGCAACATTCAGCACTAGACTGAGATTGTGAGAGGTACATTGAATATATATGGCATTAGACTATCAGCGATGCACTTTTACACACCATCATCATCATCAAGATGTCAAGATGTCAAGATTCAAGATTCAATTTATTGGTCTCCGCAGAGAAATTTGTCTTGGACCGTAAAGAAAGGAAGCTGTCGTCGTTGCATTCCATTGCACACACATAAAGTGACATATTACTCACAGTAGACACATGTAACACATACACCGCATTAACATTGCAAGCGTTGATTAATACGTGAGCAGATGTTCTGGCTAGTCCAACTAAAGTTGAAATCAAAATGCACACCCAAGTATTTATTCAGCGCCACCTGCTCAATATCTCCTCCATGAATCATCATTAAGCTATGATCACCAATGGCTCTAGGCTCTAGAATCATTTCTTTAGTTTTCTTAGCATTTAGCAGCAGGTGGTGACCTGCGCACCATTCTATAAACCCTTGTATCTCTGATCTGTATGAGGAAAGGTCAGACCCTTGATTAAGTAAGCTAAATATAACCGTATCGTCAGAGAATTTAATAATATAGTTTTTATGCTGGCCTCTACTCAGTATATAGAGTAAAGAGCGGCGGCGAGCTTACAAAGCCCTGTGGGACTCCCACGCTAGTCTGCAGGTCAGAAAGAGTTGAGTTAACTTTAACCTGCTGTTGTCTACCAACTAGGAACAAATGATACCATCTTATTGTATAGGGGTTTACCTCCATTCTTATTAATTTCCTTAGTAAAGCCTGGGGGCGAACTGTATTAAATGCCGAACCATAAACAAGTCCATAAACGTAATTCTCATATAAGATGTTGGGTTTAAGCGATAAACGCATCACAGTGCTCAGAGCGTCGTTGGTACCTTTGTTATCCTTATATGCAAATTAGTATGTGTCTGTGTTGCACATCAGCACGCAATTTCCCAACCATTATTCGTTCCAGCGCTTTCATAACTATAGAGGTTAGAGCTACTGGTCTAAAATTGTTGTTTTCTCGAGGACACAGGTTTTTTGGAACTGGGATAATAATAGATCTTTTCCATATTGATGGAATAGAAGGAGTGTCCACTGAGAGTTGGACTAAGGGGCACCAAGCTGGACTCAGCCCATCAGCAAAAGTTTTAAGCTGAAAGGCAGAGATCTCATCAGGCTCTGTGGCCTTTCTGCTACATAACGCAGATAACAGTATTCAGCATTTCTTTGCATTCATCAGTACAACAGTTGGCATCGGCATCAAAACGTAAGTAAAAGCTATTGAGTTCATTTGATTTATCCCACTCATTCAGTGCAAATAGCCCTTTATTAGCTGGACGCATGTTAGTTGTTTCCTTAACAGATTTCCACAGTTTTTTTGAGTCCATGACTGCGAAATTCTGTTGGACACGTAGTTTGTGTTGTTCTCGCGCTTCCCTTAGTTTATTTCTCTCTCTACCTCAAGTATGATTGTCCTCCACTGGGTAATCTATTTGTGGGTCTTCAGATGGCTGAGGAAGCCCAAACGAGATCCACAGACTCTGCTGCAGTGTGGGCATGTGTGACAGATGGTATTGTCTGCTGTTTGGGTCTTCTTGAATTTCTGTCTCTCCTTGCAAAGTGTGCAGCACCATTGTGGATGATGGTTCGCCAGTTGTGTCCGTCCAGAGGGGGTTCCTGCTAGTTGCTGATGGTGGTATGGAACTTCTTGAGGGCTTTTTTCAGCTCCCTTAGGGCTAATGGTTGCTTTCAAAATCTTTTTAACCATGAAATGTTTGTGTGGTTGCATATCAACCCCCCAAACCAAATACCAGTTTCTTTTCTGAGTTCCTGTGTGATTTTTTTCATCTTGTGCTAAACTGTGACAGTTATACCAGGCATTTTTGAAATCCATATGGATAAGCCCTCAAATAATTTGGCTGTTGACTTTTTAAATATAACAGTCTTTTAATTTAACACGTGACTGGTCCAACTCATAACCATAGTCAAACTTTAGATCTAGTTACCCTTGATTTAGATTAAGTTTTCCCCACAGTGTGTGCCACAGTGAGGGCATCAGGAGGCAAATTCAATTCAGGTCAGTCAGTCAGTCAGTCAGTCAGACAGACACCTGTTGCTTTGTGAGATGGTTTCTAGAGGGCACTGACTGTGAGATACAGTGTTTCCCACACAGAGTCACAGAGTAGACCAGCAGCAATTTGCTCCAAACTCTCCTGTGTTAGTAAGAGGATGTAAACTGTAACCCTTCTTCTGCTGCCCTACAAACTTTAATGGTAGGTAACGTTATTATCTTGTGGTATTTAAGTAACATTAGTGGGACTAGGTAATTGAACCGTGTCGCAGTGCTTCTGTCACAATCCAGCCTCCATGACACCTGCTGGTGTATTTTTTTCTGTCTAGTTTTTTGCTTCCCCTTTTTCCTTGCCTGCTCTCTCCACACCTGGTTTTCATCTGCAATCAGCACACCTGTCCCGGATCAAGAAATCACCACTCCTCATTCCAGTATAAAGACGCTGCTGAGAGAACCAGTCACTGCCGGATCGTTGTGCTATACACGGTTTGTTGTTGTGCACACTTCCAGCTCTCTAGTTAATCTGTTTGCCAGCTTTGTTGCTAGTCTGCCTGTTTTGCCAGCTACATCACGCCTGTTTTCCCTGTCTTCAGAAACACCGGTTGTCTACCTGCTCCATCCTGGGAACCACCTTCACCTTGCTGCCAACACCACGGACTCACCCTCCCCAAGGCCCCAGCTCTACCGCCAGACATTCACTCATCATCAATGCAAGCTGTAAATAAAGACGTGTTATTCTGACCTACCTGCTTGTCCTGGTCTGCATTTGGGTTCAGCCTAGAATCGTGACAGCTTCAGAGCATAGAATTGAACACGTGTGCCGTGGGTCTGTAAAGGATCTGTGCTTGTTTGGTCTCTGATCATCTATGCATTATTTTTAATAGCATATTACAGAGTGCTGCTAAATTATAAAAGCACATTGTAAATTCTTGTATCTTTAATGAACATTAACAATTAAATGTTCCTCATTGTTTGAAAATCCTAGCAATAATAGAATATTCCAATACAGGTGATTAATTAAACTGCTATGCTCGTCTGTCTTAGATGCTGTTGCCCCTTTTAAAGCTAGGTTGAAACAATCAAAGTCTTTGTGGCTGAACGACTACAACCACAGCCTAAAGAGGAATGCAGAAGAACATAGGTGGAAGAGCACTAAACAACATTTCTGTTACCTACATTTGAAAAACTTACTAACCTCATATTATCAAAAAGCTAAATCTAATTCTGATCCAGTTTCTGTCAATCTGCACAATGCTAGCTTTCTTTTTAGTACAATTGATAACATTAAAAACCCTGCTCCTACCAATGTTTTTGCTTCTGCTGCTGACTGAAAAGTTCTTATCCTTTTTGTTGATGAAGTTGAGGATATTAGATCTAAGACCATGCTGGGCTGGGACACTATAATTAATAATTGATGACATTTATATAACGCTTTTCTAGGTACTCAAAGCGCTTCACATATCGGGGGGGGGGGGGGGGAACTCAACCCATCCACCACAGGTGTGCAGCACCACCTGGGTGATGCACAGCAGCCAGTTTGTGGCAGAACGCTCACCACACATCAGCTATCTCAGTGGAGAGTAGAGGACTGAAAGAGCCAATTAGGTAAAGAGGATGATTAGGTGGCCATGATGGAAGGAAGGCCTGTTTGGGAATGTTGCCATGGCAGCGGGGTTACACCCCTACTCTGCTCTGAGTGCTGATGGATCTTTATGGACCACAGAGTCAGGACCTCGGTTTAACGTCTCATCCGAAGGACGGTGCTCACTCACAGGACAGAGTCCCTGGGTGCATTCCATTTGGCCAAAATGCGTCTCCTCCTCCTCCTCCCTCCTCGTCTCCTCGCTGACCCGGCATCCAAAAATGAGCCGCCATCATTAAGGACGTTCCAATTGATTAAAAGACGCATGAAGGATCCTTCAAGTCTCCTCGCCTCCGTCCTCCAATCAGGCGTGGAGGAGGATACTCAGGTGTATCCTCCATGTGGAAATAATGAGTCAGTTAACCATTGGCACGTGTGGATATAAGCCCCGCCTCCATACCATCAGAAAACGTGCCGACATTGGCAGAAAAAAAAATCCACAGGTGTAAGTCGCCCCAACTTGTTATATATTTTTCAAACATTTTAGCATTTAGCATTTAGCATTTATTCATAACCTTGGTCACGGTGCGTAATGACCGTTGCCATGGCAGCACATATTTTCATCATAAAGGCCGGTATGTTTGTTTTTTTCTGGAATCACTTCTGTGTCTTCTCTGGATCACCAGCTGGTTTACTGTTTGTTTGATGTGTCTCTCATTCAGTATCATCATGCTTATGAATTGTGTTTGTGTGTGTTGCCATGGAATTTCTTTTCTGGAGAATAAATTCTTACTAAACATTAACAGCATTTCCTTGTTTTAAATCGCACATTTTGCTCTTACAGCTAGATCTATGGTTATTTGGGAATTTATTTATTGATTTAGGAATAAAAAGAAAGCACTTTGGTTCATTGCCAGTGAGTGTCAAACAGCCACATGATCGTTGTCTAATCCAAGTTGCATAAAGGATGAAAGTTGGACAATTTGTATCGCACCTTTCTTATCGGTGCTACAAACTGCTTCACAAAATTAAAATGTAGCAAACAGCAAACAGAATAACAAAAAAACTGAATAAAAATAGAAATCAGGAAACAGAAACGCTTTTTAGGATTTAGGATTTTTTTTTAAGTGTTCTGCCTTCATGAGGTAGACAAGGCTCATTAGAGGCTGGAATAATTTAGATTAATTAAACATTAATCTGAACTTTGTTAAACGTTTTTATGTGGATAAAACATGAGCCTTAGAATAATTTAGACAGCTGTCATCCTGTGTGGGAGGAGCCTCAACGCAGCGCGTCACACATCAGTTCAATACGGAGTGAGGAGGATCCACCTCCTCACATCTTCTCCTCATTTCCTCTGTGACCTTTGACCGAGGAGTCAAAGAAGAGACGCGAGGCGAGGAGGCGAGGAGACATCGTTACCAAACAGAATGCACCCCCTGTCTCTGCCCTGGGGCATTGGGGATATTATTCATGAGACCAGAGAGAAGAGCACCTCCTACTGGTCCTCCAACACCACTTCCAGCACCAGGTGGTCTCCCATCCAAGGGCTAACCACAACCAGACCTGCTTAGCTTCCCAGACAAGCTAGCGATGTGAAGCAGGAGCTATGGTGCTGGCCATATGTGCCATATGTACCTATATGGATTAATAGAATAGAATAGAACATTTTACCTGAGAATCCTGTTTGGTCTCTTTCTCCTCCAAGCCATTGCTATTGTCATCATCATCCTCCTCCTCCTCATCTTCATCTTCATCGTCTGGTGTCTCGAAGTCTGACTCCGCTGTAGCAATGGGGACCCTCAGAGAGATGATGTTGCTATAGTTACTGCTCAGGTTGCCGTGGTTATCGCTGAGGGCATTAGCCTCTGACACGGCCTTGTCTGAGGTCACAAAGGTCAATGCCAGGAACTCCTTCCTGTCTTCCTCCTTGTTGTTCTCCAATTCTGCTGAAATCACAACCAGGGAGAAGCCTTAAATCTAGAGATGCACCGATTGCAATTTTCTTGGCCGATTCCGATTTCCGATTTTTTAAAAGTCTGACCTGCCGATTCCGATTTTGGCCGATTCCGATTTTCTTTCTAAGAACTATAATTGACAGCACACACAAACATTTTGTAGCTTTTCTTTAATGGAAAATTAAAATTCAATTGTATGTTCATAATAAAACATTGACTATTAATAACTTACATTTTCTCCAAAACTGCACCAGGTTACAGGACCTTCTCTCACTCTCACTCAAACAAATCTCAAAATAAAAAAGTGCTCCAGGTTACTGGACAGAGCTTTTTTGAACAAATAAAATCCAAATGAAAATGAATTGCAGTATATCCCACTTTATACTTTCCCGAAAGAAAACAGGTGCAACAGATCTATATAACAACACACAGACTATTACTATTATGGACTATTATACAACAGGTAGTTCCGACCAAGCGATCTGATTGGTCAACTAGACATTTAGAACGTGATCAAATCAGCATGACAGCACACCTAGCCGTGCTCATCACTAAATATTACTCCGCCATATTATCATACAATATATTTAAATATAACGCTACGCTAACTCTGTTCAGCCTTGATGTTCCAGACGCTCTGCCATCCATCAGCTGTCCGGTGAGTCGGTGACACGGCGCTACTAGCTTAAAAATACATGTGAAGTTCGCAGACATAGCAGCTTAATCTGTCCATGGAAAAATTATTTTTTTCAGCAGATATCTTAGTTACAACAAGATTGAGCTAGCGAGGCAGTTTTGTGTTTATATGTGTGGTATTTATTCAGTTTAGGAAATCCCGCGATCTCTAGAAAGCATTAGCTCAAGTTGGCTGCTGACTCAACAGGGACTAGAACTCGTCTGTTGCAGGTCGGTACTAAGGCTCCGCCTACTTGCTGGAGCAGTAAACTAGGTTCCATTACATAGGAGTCTACTGACGTGACTGATTGTTTTCCAGTTATTAGTCAGACCCCATGTATTTCCAGGGAAACGGAGATAACACTAGCAAACTTTTTTTTATTTTGAGAGCGAATTGCCCCACAATATGAATACATTTTGTTTGTATCTTTTATTTTGTTGGTAACTGTTGTATAATCGCAATATTACACTCGGGGGTGTGCGTTACCGTCATTATTGGCACGACAGTGATGCGGTCAGTAAGCATCACGGTAACGCACACCCTCTCGTGTAATATTGCTTAATTACAGCTGAGTTTTTACCGTTGTCTTGAATTTGACCGGCACAGAATCGGATATATGAGACTGATTGGCCGGTCACCGGTCATGGCCGATCAGCTGAAAACCGGCCGATTCCGGTCACCGGCCGATCGATTGGTGCATCTCTACTTAAATCACACAATATACACAAAACTAACCTACACCAGGGCTATTCAGCCATGTGCTATGGAGGGCCGAGTGTACCGCCAGGTGATTTCACCGATTAGCACACCTTCAACCAGAGAGGAGGAGCTGATCAGTCTTAATCACTGGGCTCCCGTGGGACATGGTTGAATAGCCCTAAACCTTAACAGTCTACAAATATTACGTAACTCAGTCTATAGTCCTAATATCTATGAGTTTACCTTAAATCTAATACAAAAAGTAGAAAAAACACAAAGTTACGCCCTACCCAAGCCAAGAGCCAACTCAGCAGTCCACATACCCACACTGTATCTAAAGGCTAAGCTCAGGCTGACTGGCCCTGCTGGCTTGACTGGTAGCTTCAGCCCTCACTGTTTGTTTAACTAAGTCACACCATTACACAGAGGCCCCGTTTCTGTGGGCTCCAAGTATTAGGCTACTACCAAACATATCTGCAAACAAATTCTAACAAATACATTCATGTACGTAAGTGTATGTATGTCATGTATGTAAGAATGCTACAGGGCTAATGCTAACACAAGGCTACCTCAGTATCTCTTCTAAACACTTAGGCCCTGTCTATAAGTCTTACTATCAAATGATTGTGCAAATAAATTCCAACATGCTAATGTTCAAGAATACTACCAGGCTAATGATAACACAAGGCTAAACCAGTTAGACCAGAGTTAGATCTAACTAAGCTACTCAGCGCCCCAGTTAGCATGCCTCCTCCTCCTCCACAACCACTAAACTCTGTCTATGGATGCCTAGTTCACCTATGAGCGTTTGATCTGCCTACAAATCCTCTGCAGCCTACCTCCACAGGACACACTCTAGCTTTCCAGCCTCGCTGCTCCACCTCAGCTGCCAAATCAGAATACTTGAGCATTTTCCCTTCATAAGCTTCACTTCATCCATGGATCTATGGAATATGATGTAACCCAGTCTATAAACCTAATATCTACAATGTAACCCAGTCTACAATTCTAATATAAATGATTGAACCCAGTCTACAGTCCTAATATAAATGATTGAACCCAGTCTATAGTCCTAATATAAATGATTGAACCCAGTCTATAGTCCTAAATGATTTAACCCAGTTTGCAGTCCTAATATAAATTATTTAAACCAGTTTACATCTGTATTTATCCCAGCTGCATGGGAACCAGCTTTCTAACCCACAGCATGGTCTTGGTCATTGCTCTAGCAGTAGTTTCTGTGGTTAGACAGGTGTATGTTCCTACCAGCATGGCCTAGCTCAGCATGGCTTTTCCCCAGCAGAGTCCATATGTGTCCCAGGATCCAAGCCCGGATCCAGTCTGTAGCCCTGCTGATCCTGCTGATAGCGATCTGCAGGTTGTTCTCGCCTTCTTCTTCCGGAGCTGCCAGGTTATCTCCACTAAATGAACTCAGCAACAAGGCCAGGAACAGATTCAGGACCTGTCATGCAAACATTATAATCATTGTTATTATTATATGTCTGTCTACTTCATTAGGAACAGCTAGTCTGTCTTCACTAAAGGAACTCAGTAAGACTAACCTTGACACAGTCCATTCATCTTGAGTGTATTTTAACAGCAGGTTAGATATTTACAGGGTAGTTTAGACCCCTACAGGGTGGTTTAGACCCCAACAGGGTGGTTTAGACCCCTACAGGGTGGGTTAGACCCCAAATGGTGGTTTACAATTTATAATTTCCCATTTGGCAGACGCTTTTATCCAAAGCGACGTACACATGAGATTTTAATACAACACAAGCAAGGATCTAGTCAGGAGAGAACAACACGAGTATTCGAGAGAGAGTAACGAGAGAGTCATAAAGCTAAGATCTGGTCCAACAGGACAGAGGAGCCACAAAGCAGTGCATAGAGGCAGATAAATAATTTTTTGGTTAGGATTAGGGTTATTACACAGTCCATCAAGTGAGAAGGTGCTCTCTACAGAGCTGGGACTTTACCCTTTTCTTAAAGATTGAGAGAGACTCTGTGGATCGAATGGAGTTTGGTAACTCGTTCCACCACCGAGGAACCACAGAAGAGAAGAGTCTAGTGTTTTAGACCCTAACATGGTGATTTAGACCCCAAATGGTGGTTTAGTCCCCTACAGGGTGGGTTAGACCCCAACTGGGTAATTTAGACCCCACCATTGTAGATAGCTAGCTAAACAGACTCACCACTAGGTTTCCTATGACCATGACCATCATGAAGACGATCAGACACATGGTTTGACCTGCAACCTCCATGCAGTCCCACATGGTTTCTATCCATTCTCCACACAGCACCCTGAAGATGATGAGGAAGGCATGGAAGAAGTCATTCATGTGCCAGCGAGGAAGCTCGCAGTCTGCTGAGATGCGACAGACACAGTCTTTGTAGTTCTTTCCAAATAGCTGCATGCCGACCACGGCGAAGATGAAGACGATGATGGCCAGAACCAGCGTCAGGTTCCCCAGGGCGCCGACTGAGTTCCCTATGATCTTTATCAACATGCTGAGGGTCGGCCACGACTTGGCCAGCTTAAACACTCGCATCTGGGGAGCAGACAGGCAGGTAGAGAGACAGGTAGATAAAGAAGTAGACAGACAGACAGAGACAGGCACACAGTCGAGGGATGAAGCATGGAGAGCCAGCTAGATTTCACAACCTAACCCTGTGATTGGCTGACTAGTCTGCTCCATCACCAATTAAATAATAGGGATGGTGATGGGAGGTCCTAACCTAACGTGCCAGATGGTTTGTTACACAGAACCATCTGGGAAGTCGTCCTTGGAAACTGTTTGGAAAAGGGCAGGCACTTTCAAAAAATACTTAATAATAATAATAATAATAATAATAATAATAATAATCTTTATTTATGTAGCACTTTTCAAAAAACTGAGTTTACAAAGTGCTTTACAGAGAAAAATAGAAACAGACAGAAAGACAGTACAATCAGTTAAAAGCCAAACCATAAAAATGTGTCTTGAGACGTGATTTAAAAGTAAAAACGGATTCAGACAATCTTACAGTCGGAGGCAGACTGTTCCACAGTCTAGGTGCCATTGCTGCAAATGCTTTATCACCTTTTGACTTCAGTCTGCATGGTGGAACAGCCAAGAGACCTTGGTTGGAAGACCTAAGGGACCTTGTGGTCTGGTATGGATGAAGAAACTCAATGATGTACTCAGGTGCCTGGTCATGCAAGGCCTTATATGTAATTAGAAGAATCTTAAACTTAATTCTGAACTCTATTGGAAGCCAGTGTAAAGAGGCTAAGACAGGTGTAATGTGTGACGTACGCTTAGTTTTGGTCAACAATCTTGCTGCAGAGTTTTGAACTAGTTGGACCCGTCCCAAGGCAGACTGATTCAGGCAGGTAAACAACGCATTGCAATAGTCTAAACGTGATGTCACAAAGGCATTAATAACCCGTTCAGTGTTGTGAAAAGTACTGATTTTGGCAATGTTCCCTTGGCAGGTGATTGAATGAACCATCTGTCTATCACCGTCTATCACGGGCTAACTTCAACCAATCACATCAGATTTGTCGGGAGAAGAACGAAAACATCTTTTCCATCCAGAAAAGCCTTCAGTGCCGTTCTTTGCTCTTCTTTCAATGAAGAAATACTCTGCAGTTCAGAAGTAACTGATGTTACAGCAGCATCTATGCAGCCTCTTTAGGAGCCGCCATGTTGTGAACGAACAGTCGTTTCTCGCTGTCGTCACACCTAAGCCCCGCCCCCAGCTGCCCTCATAGGACGGTTCGGCCACAAACGCAGAACTTGAAGCCTGGCAAGATGGATTCTCGCGTGATTAGGATCTCGCAAATCCAGCTGCCTCGCAAGGTAAGGGAGGTCCGGGCCCTATCAAGTCTATTTCTTACGGGAACACTTTACTCTTTCTGAGATACTCTCTTCATTCGCTTTGTTTCTGATTGGCAGGGCCTTCAAATTGAGGTGGAGCCCGAGGCACAGTGCCTGATCTGTCTGCAGGACAGCTGTGAGTAGGAGCAGTAGTCATAGCAGTAGTGGTAGCTGTTGCAATGTTTCAACCAAGTTAAATTCATACTGTTGAACTTCTAATTCTGAAATAGTGTTGGTAATTGGTGTGTTTGTGTTTCACTGTCAAACTGACCAGTCTGAAGGAGCGTAGCACAGAAAGGCCCTGAACGTCAGCCAATCCCAACTCAACAAGGCTCATAGTGACTATGATGCTGTCAAAGATGTTCCATCCAACCTGCAGCCACAGCAACAGCAAAAGACAGAGACATAGTGTTACCATGGGAACAGCACTAAAGCATCACTTGTTAGGAATTGGAATTGCAATAATAAACAGAGAGGAAGTTGCAATAAATGAACAGGTAGCAGTAAAGAAAAACACCAAGTGGCAATAATAAACTGAGAGGAAGTAGATGGTGTCCGACCTGGAAGTAGTGGTAAGGGTCCATGGCCAGCAGCTTGAGAACCATCTCAGCTGTGAAGATTCCTGTGAAGACCTGATGATGATACAAGGTCACAGGTCAAAGGGCAGGAAAAGAGGTAAATTAGAAGGTTAAGGGTCAAGCAATAGAGGTTAAGGGTCAGAGGTTGAAAGTGAAGAGTCATTACTCCCTAGATTTCCCATACTGAGCATGTTCCTATTCATAGTATTCCCATGATCATGTCACATGCATTTCGTACCAATATGGTGCCTTACAATACAGACAGTTCATTGGCTGCAGCTGTCTTTTGATTATAATCACCTGTTTAATTATTACAATCACCTGTTATTTTCCGACCAAGATGGCCGTGTCATGATGTAACAGAATACTATGACCACTCTGCTGTTAATCGCTACTTTGTTTCAGGAAGTAAGGGTTAAGGGTTTTCCTAACCAGATATGAGACACTGAGCATGTCTCTAAACTCTGCTTTCATTGGCTAGCCATGGTCAGGGCTAAGGTTCAGTCAGAACTCAGTAGAATCCCTGAATGCAATGCAATCTCTGTCATTGGCAGTCAGATTCAGTGAATAAAGTATAAGAGTTAAGGGTTAATCCTGACCAGATTTCCAACACTCAGCATTTCGTCGAACGCGGGCGTCATGGGGTAATGCTCCATGGCCATGAAGACGGTGTTGAGGACGATACAAATGGTGATTCCGAGGTCAACGAATGGATCCATGACGATGATGTACAGCCACTGTTTGAGCCAGCGCCAACAGCCACAGCAGTTCCACTTCAGGAAGATGTCAGCAAAACCATACCAACATGGAGGACAAGGCCTCTGGTCGTTCTCATACTCTGGGAGAGAGATACAAAGGATTAGGGAGCTAGACCAGGTAGACTGGTTAACTAGACCAGGTAGACTGGTTAGTTAGACCAGGTAGACTGGTTAACTAGACCAGGGCAGGGCTGAGTCTCTTGTCTGTGTCAGGCTTTTATTGTTTTTCTGTTATTGAATTGTGAATCCCTTTGAGACGGGAACTGTGATATATAGATAAACTTGATCTGCTACATTAGTTTATTAGCTTAATGGTAACAACAGGAACAGTTCAGCAAAACAGAATCAGCAAAAACAAATCCTCTTCAAACTCTGGTAGAGACAAGACATTATTGGTTATTAATTTCCTAGAAAGGAACTGTTAATTTCTCAGGAAGTTTCCTGGAAAGAACAATGAAATTATGTTCTAATTATAGTGACTTTCCAAGACAGAACCATGAAATGATGTAGCAGTTATATATATATATATAGAAAACATATATTAAAATTAATTAAGAATTCAACAAATAACTATATTATATTATTATATGAATAATGACTTCTGATAATTGACCTCTGCCTATTATTTCTCCAGTCAATAGTTTATAGTTTTGCAGTTCTTTCCAGGAAATTATTTTGGAAATGTTCAGTATCTTTTCGACTCCCCAGACTGATGACAGTTTCTATAGAACTACTGCATGAATTCATCATTTTCTGTAGAACTACTACATCACTTCATCATGTTCTACAGATCTACTGTAGTAACCGCACCCACATCATCATTGTCATCTCAAGGCCCTCTGCATCCTGTGTGAGCCTCCTCCCTGATAACAGATCAGTATGGTGGTGGGGGAAGACTGTGAGAATGTGAAGAAAGAGTGCTAACCTCAACGTAAATCACCTCATTTCCACCATAAAGCTGATATCAAAGAACAGACCTGGTAAATAACCATAAAACTCAACATTCAGCCCTGTCTCTGTGTCCAAAATCAGGAGAAATCTTTGATACAGACTCATGAAACCTTTGGTATCACATTGTGATGGACCCTAATGTATATGTCTAATTTTATGTGCAACTGTGATGTTTTGTATAATAGTTATTTCCATTATTCAATTTCTTGTTCAGGAATTTGTACTGAGTTTAAAGGATAAGGCTGGTGTTTTTTAATGCATTGCTTACCATCAACAAATCCTATGAAAATAACAAAATCAACAATGCGTTTGCTCTACTCCCGTTACTTTCTGACTTCCGTTTTTAGCCGTCAACCAGGAAGTCATCGGCTCCAACTGTAAGCTAAAAACCTTTAAATTCAGCTCACAAAGATATAGTTTACATTTTAAGAATCGCTAACTGTTACCATGAAAAGTCAGACTGTTGTAGTTTTTACCAAATCAAATTCAAATGATCACAGACTCCTCACAGCCTCCTCACAGCCTCCTCAGACTCCTCACAGACTCCTCACAGACTCCTCACAGACTCCTCACAGGCTCCTCAGACTCCTCACAGACTCCTCACAGACTCCTCACAGCCTCCTCAGACTCCTCACAGACTCCTCACAGACTCCTCACAGCCTCCTCACAGCCTCCTCAGACTCCTCACAGACTCCTCACAGACTCCTCACAGGCTCCTCACAGCCTCCTCAGACTCCTCACAGACTCCTCACAGACTCCTCACAGACTCCTCAGCCTCCTCACAGACTCCTCACAGCCTCCTCACAGACTCCTCACAGCCTCCTCACAGCCTCCTCACAGACTCATCAGACTCCTCACAGCCTCCTCACAGACTCCTCAGACTCCTCACAGACTCCTCAGACTCCTCACAGCCTCCTCACAGACTCCTCAGACTCCTCACAGACTCCTCACAGACTCCTCACAGCCTCCTCACAGCCTCCTCACAGACTCATCAGACTCCTCACAGCCTCCTCACAGACTCCTCACAGCCTCCTCACAGACTCCTCAGACTCCTCACAGCCTCCTCACAGACTCCTCAGACTCCTCGCAGACTCCTCACAGACTCCTCACAGACTCCTCAGACTCCTCACAGCCTCCTCACAGACTCCTCACAGACTCCTCACAGCCTCCTCACAGACTCCTCAGACTCCTCACAGACTCCTCACAGTCTCCTCTCAGACTCCTCACAGACTCCTCAGACTCCTCTCAGACTCCTCACAGTCTCCTCTCAGACTCCTCACAGACTCCTCACAGCCTCCTCACAGACTCCTCACAGTCTCCTCTCAGACTCCTCACAGACTCCTCACAGCCTCCTCACAGACTCCTCACAGTCTCCTCTCAGACTCCTCACAGACTCCTCACAGACTCCTCTCAGACTCCTCACAGACTCCTCACAGACTCCTCAGACTCCTCACAGACTCCTCAGACTCCTCACAGACTCCTCAGACTCCTCACAGACTCCTCACAGACTCCTCACAGACTCCTCACAGCCTCCCAGCCTCAGCGTGCTTCACCTCCCTCTGGACCTCCTGGTGTCGTCTGTACTGATCATTGTCCACTGGGCATCACATCATACATCACACATAGCTATTCCATTACATTCACACCTCACACACACATCACACACTTTATTACGGCTCCCTGTAGTTACATAGTAACTATTCCGTTATTCAAAGATTAATCTAATTTTTCCAGTTATACTGTTGCTCCTTTGTTGCTGTCACTGCTGATTCATATCTTCCATTGTTCATCTTCCATGTTGTGTCTGCTGAAATATTGGTTAATCATCAGTATTGTATATTCACATGATCATCTATTCCTATTGCCATTGATTCATCACAATTCATAGGTATACTTCTTGTATATACCCCTAGAACTACTGCATCATTTCATGGTTCTTTCCAGGAAACTTCCTAAGAAATTAACAGTTCCTTTCTTGGAAATTATTAGAAAATTGTGGATCTGGAAAAATAAAGCATTACCAAGTTATCTAGTTGTGTGTGGTGTGTGTGTGTGTGTGTGTGTGTGTGTGTGTGTGTGTGTGTGTGTGTGTGTGTGTGTGTGTGTGTGTTTGTGTGTATACCATCCATGGCATTGTGTTCTTGCTCATGGCTCTTGATTTCAGCAGCAGAGTTCTTCCTCGGTGGTGCTGAATCCTGCTTCTCTACACTGTGAGCAGCCTGCAAGATGGAAACACACACATGCACACACTTTTATCTGCTTATAATTAGTTTTCCTGTAGCACTTTTTGATTTGCTTTTATTGAAAACTGTTATACATAAAATGTGTCATTATTAACAATGCAGCAGCTGCATGATTACGTAGTAGTAGCTCTAACACTCTGAAAACTGCCGGTTCCAATTGGGTTCCTCCAGGAACCAAAGGTTGCTCAAAGAACCTTTTGTCCTTTTTGGTTCCTCCAGGAACCTTATATACATTTGGGTTGGTAGAAGAACCCTCATTGCTGAATTGGTTCTTAGAGTCACTGTACATAATACCACATTGTTATCAGTATTATTATTATTATTATTATTATTATTATTATTATTGTTGCTGCTTATGAGCCTCCATGAACCCACAAACCTAAGGGGTTTCTCCAGGAACCTTCCATTTAGAAAAAAGGTTCCTGGGGACACCTTTTGATATCTTTGAAGTCGCACAAACAAAGGGTAATTGTGTGGTTATTCAATAGCTCTAAGCATGCAGTAGGTGTATAGCTACTTGGTAGTAGTATTACTAGATCTAACTATGTATTAATTGTATGGTTACTTAGTAATAGTACTACTCGTCTGGGCAGCGGCTACAGGAAATGTTAGGTTATGCCAGTTCCTAAGAGGCTAACATACTTTTTCCATCCAAGGCTGTCGATGCTTAAACAATGTCTTCAATAAAGACATGAAAAAGGACAATTGTTTCTGTGTATTCTATTCATTCAGATTTATGACTTGGATGAAAATCAGACCACATTTTGGGAGCAATTACTCCAGGAATCCAGCTAATTCCCAAAGGTTCACAAATCATTTTCACAACTGTAACTGTTCAGTATGTTAGTTAGTAGTAGTAGTTTGAGTTAGGAGTAGGGCAAACCTTCCTGCCTCCTCTTCAGCGCCTTCAAGATCTGGACATACCAGGTCTAACAGTTCAGCAGTTGGATTGTTAGTAGTAGTTTTAGTTAGTACTCAAAGCTCTAACTTCTTCCTCTTCTTCAGTTCAACAATGCAGTCGCATTGTTAGTAGAAGCAGTACTAGTTCGAAGTAGTAGATCTCACCTCTTCCTCTCTCTTCTTCAGCGCCTCCAGGATCTGGGCGTACTCTTCTTCTTTCAGTTTGGCTTCGGCGATGGTGGCAGCGTTCTGCTCGGCGTACGCCATGGCAACCACCGCCAGGATGAGGTTGATCAGGTAGAAGGAACCCAGGAAGATGACAACGACGAAGAAGATCACGTAGGTCTTACCAGCTGCACGCAAAGTCTATAGACACACAGACAGACAGGCAGACAGATAGACAGACAGACAGACAGATAGACAGACAGACAGACACACAGACAGACAGACACACAGACAGACACACAGACAGACAGACACACAGACAGACACACAGACAGGCAGACAGACAGACACACAGATAGACAGACAGACACACAGACAGACAGACACACAGACAGACAGGTAGACAGACAGACGATCAGTTAGTGACTGAGTTAGAGTTAACTGTACTAACCAGTTGGACGAGGTCATCAGTCGGAATAGAACCGGTTAGTTAGAGTTACTAACCAGCTGGAAGAGGTTTTCACAGTAGTCATGGGTCATCAGTCTGAAAAGAGGTGGTTAGTTACTTGGTTAGTTACTTAGTTAGTTAGTTAGTTAGTTAGTTAGTTAAGTAGATTTACTAACCAGTTAGAAGAGGTTTTCACAGTAGTCATGGGTCATCAGTCGGAAAGGAAGTGGTTAGTTAGTTAGTTAGTTAGTTAGCTAGTTAGCTAACTGGTTAGTTACTTACTTAGTTAGTTGGTTGGTTAGTTAGATTTACTAACCAGCTGGAAGAGGTTTTCACAGTAGTCATGGGTCATCAGTCGGAAAGGAAGTGGTTAGTTAGTTAGTTAGTTAGTTAGTTAGTTAGTTAAGTAGATTTACTAACCAGGTGGAAGAGGTTTTCCCAAAAGTCCTGGGTCATCAGTCTGAACAGGGCTAGGAAAGCCCAGCCAAATGAATCATAGCTGGTGTATCCGTAGTTTGGGTTTCTTCCTGCCTTCAGACAGACATAGCCTTCTGGACAGACCCTGAACATGCACACATTATTATTAAGATTATCAATATGACTATGAATATTGCTGATATTCATTAATAGAGGCAGCAAGTAGAGCCACATGAACCTACCCAGCATCAGAGGCGTTCCCACACAGCAGAGCATCCAACTGGCCACTCTGATAGTAGTAGTTCGCTAACAGACAGATGGACAGACAGACAGACAGAGAGACAGACGGGATTTTAGTTTAGTTTAGTTTATTTGACAATTGATTAAAATACATTGTACATTATAAATGCATTCTAAAATCATTAAGGAATACACACAAAGTTGCGGTAAGCCTTCATTTTACAGGTCCCTAACAACGTATGAACTATTTCTAATTAGACGTTAACAAAAAAAAACCTATTACACGGTAACGTGGCCGATAATTATACAACAACATATTTGCGTTCATATGTATTTACATAGTACTGGACCTGAAAAGTGAAGCGGGTCTATTTTCTACAATTCACTTCAGTTCAGTTCAGTTCAGTTCAACTTTATTATGATCCCAGAGGACAATTGTTCAATAGGAATTCAATAGGAATTCCTATGTATTTACATAGTACCGGACCTGTAAAGTGAAGCAGGTGTAATTGGACAATAAATCATACAATGTGATCATGTTTATTTTCTTTATTGGCATTTAAATGGTACATTTAAACAGACAGCAGCTTACATTCCATACAGGTTACACGTTACTGTGTAATAGTTTTTTTGTTAACGTCTAATTAGAAATAGTTCATATGTTATTAGGGACCTGTAAAATGAAGGGTTACTAAAGTCACAGACTTATTTCCATTGTGGTCCTGACAGTAGAGCAGGTTGAAGGTGGTAGAATGGTGAGCTTGAAACTGTATTATTTAATAATAAGTTCAACATGAGGTACTTTATTAATAAACATCGAACAAAAAGTTCGGAAATTTGTGTTTGGTAGATTATTTCTCTGTTGTAACAATGCTTCTTGGCAATACATTTTATACCGTTGGAAAGCCTGTTTACTTCCCTTTTAAATGGTGCCTCATTTGTAAGGAACATGCATTTGTGGGATGAGCAGCACAGCTGAGTATGTGGGTTGCGCTCATGTAAAATTTGCCAAATCTTCTCTGCCAATGCCAAACAGCTTATTCTGCTGTTGCTATTGACTCTTGTTTTGAGCTTCCGGTCCCCCAGGTGCTGACAATCAGGTACCTGCTTGGCACCTGATTGGCAGCACCTGTGAGCATGGGCCCTGCTACAGTGGTCAATTGGTGTCTGCTCCAAGAATCGGCATGCCAAGTTTGTCTGATCTCGATAAAGCCTGTGCGACAGGGCGACTTTTGTGGCGGTGTTCCACAAAAACAAGTTGCGGCATTATTTGGAGTGAGCCATAGTACCATCTCCAAACTGAAGGCCAAGTTCCATGAAACGGGGGATGTCAGAGACAGACCGCGAAGTGGGCGTCCCAAGAAGACGACACCCCAAGAAGACCGGTTCCTCACCCTTTCGGCACTTAGGAACCGTAGGCTGTCTTCTACAGATTTGCAGTCAAGGTTTGCAGGACGATATGGCACACGGCTCTCGGCCCAGACGATCCGGAACAGGCCGCACGCAGCCAATCTCCGGGCTCATAGGGCTGCCAGGAGGCCCGCCATGACCTGCCCTTCACCGTCAGGCCCGTTTGCGCTGGTGTCGGCAACACCTGCACCGGAACCTGAACATGTGGAGGAACGTTATGTTCAGCGATGAGTCCAGATTCTGCCTACGGAAGTTGGATCGTAGGGTCAAAGTGTGGAGAAGACGGGGAGAACGCTATGCTGATCGCTGCACCGATAGAGTAACACCTTTTGGTGGAGGCGGTGTGATGGTGTGGGGCGGCATCTCCATCACTGGAAAAACGAGGCTTGTCATCATCGGAGGCGTTCTCAATGCAGAGAGATATCGAGATGAGATTCCGCAACCGGTGGCGATCCCATATCTCCACAGTCTGGGACCGAACTCCATCCTCCAAGATGACAACGCTCGCCCCCACAGAGCGGGGTTTATCAGAGACTACCTCCAGAATTTGGGAGTAGAGAGAATGGAATGGCCTGCCAACAGTCCTGACCTCAACCCAACTGAACACTTATGGGATCAGCTCGGGCGTGCTGTTCGTGCTAGAGTGACCGACACAACCACGTCGGCTGACTTGCGACAAATCCTGGTTGAGGAGTGGAATGCCATCCCACAGCAGTGTGTGACCAGGCTGGTGACCAGCATGAGGAGGAGGTGCCAGGCTGTTGTGGCTGTGTATGGTTCTTCCACACGCTACTGAGGCTCCTGACTGTTAAATTAATAAATTGTAAAATTGCTAATATGTCTTGTTTCTTCCTTGTTACTGATAGACTTCAATCATCCAATCCACCAAACAACACCAAACAAGAGTCAATAGCAACAGCAGAATAAGCTGTTTGGCATTGGCAGAGAAGATTTGGCAAATTTTACATGAGCGCAACCCACATACTCAGCTGTGCTGCTCATCCCACAAATGCATGTTCCTTACAAATGAGGCACCGTTTAAAAGGGAAATAAACAGGCTTTCCAACGGTATAAAATGTATTGCCAAGAAGCATTGTTACAACAGAGAAATAATCTACCAAACACAAATTTCCGAACTTTTTGTTCGATGTTTATTAGCTGGTATTATATAGCAAACTGTTCAGATGAATTTAACAATAATATAATAATAACAGTGAGTAGATCATTTATTAACTTTAATAATTCTATAACTGCAGTGCAGTAATTAATTTTCTACCACTAGGTGAACCTCAGCAACCAGCAGCAACAAGTGAGTATTATATTATATTATATTATATTGGATATCTAGTGTATAATGGGATAAATGTCAGCCCACACCTTCCCAGATCTCTGATTGGCTACAAAACATTTCTGTCAGTGAGCACCTGCCTGTCATCTGAGTTGTCCAATCAGATAGCGGCATCAACAACAACCAATATCACATGCAGGAAGTTTCATGTCTTTCTGCTGAGAGTTGATGCAAAAGCTTTTCTAAAATTATCGCCTAATTCAATCAGGAGAGTCAGTAGAGTCTAAATTCAAATCTAATTTCCATTATAACATTCTGTCTCCTTTCTCCAGTTTATTGATCCCAACTGACATAACTCTATTTACTGTTGCCAATTATTATTCATAATTTCCATTTCACTTTCATTTAATTTTCATTTCATTATTCAACCTATAGTTTCAGTGTCTTATTCTGGTTCATCATCTGTTCATTTGTCCCATATTTTACTCATTATTTTGTCTAGTAGGTAGTTGAATAAATATTTTCAATTTATTATAAAGTCTGTTGTTCTGTGTTTCCTTCTCTGCAGAGAAAAGTAATCCCTGTACTGAAACAATCTCACAATTTTCAGATTGGTGACTGATCAGTAGAACCAAGTAAAGTCTGTTTTCTTTCCTGTGAAGAGTTGGTGCCCCAACGAGTGTAATTGATATCTTGATCAAAACCTTCTATTGTGGTTAGGGTTACTGGATGATCGGATAACAGGACCTGGTTCATAACAGGACCTGGTTCATAACAGGACCTGTGGTTCATAACAGGACCTGGTTCATAACAGGACCTGTGGTTCATAACAGGACCTGGTTCATAACAGGACCTGGTTCATAACAGGACCTGTGGTTCATAACAGGACCTGGTTAATAACAGGACCTGGTTCATAACAGGACCTGGTTAACAACAGGACCTGGTTCATAACAAGACCTGTGGTTCGTAACAGGGCCTGTGGTTCGTAACAGGACCTGGTTAATAACAGGACCTGGTTAATAACAGGACCTGGTTAATAACAGGACCTAGTTAATAACAGAGACAGTGAGACCTGAATAATATTATTGTGGTCAGAACTTTGTCATGTATTAAAGAGCACCTTGCAGGTTGGAGACCCCAGTGAATCAATGTGTAGGAAAATGATGTAGGAACTAGATTTTCATAAAAATATACTTATATATACACTACAGTGACTTCTGGAGTCGTTTTTGTGAGAGAATTTTACTTCCGCATCTAAAAAAGCCAAACCGGAAGTGACGTAACAAAAGGGAGAGCGGTCAAGTTGAACAATAAGAACAACAAGAAATTAATGGATCTCAACGCTAGTTCTGATACTGAAGAGGTTGTAAATGTATATGCATACGCATATGATGGACCACAGCCTTATAATTATGAGCCTGCTAGGCTCCAAGAGACCAGGAACAGACCAGGGTCAGAAGAAATAACGGTCAGAGGAGAGATATTGAGTTGTGGTGTGAGGAGAACCAGTGGAGAACTGGGCAGGTGTCTTGGTGAGTGACCGGCGTTAGCTAACGATATCTAATGCTGTGTTCACATCACAACAGGGGGACCAGACGTCCTGAAAAATTCGGGACAGTCCCAAATTGCGAGCAGTTGTCCCGAATCCCGAATCCTGTCCTGTTTGTGCCGAAAATTAACCGTTATAGTAATTGATAATATGAACAAGCTAAAACGAGAGCTGTCTGTATGCTGTGAGACTCGACTTGACTTGAGACTTGAAGGCAAAAATGCTGAGGAGACCTGACTCGGTGACACGGTAATATTGAAAAATGCTGCACTGAACTATTGTGTCTTTTGGGCGCTGCCAAATTATCATGAACAGGCTAATCAATAACATAACGGAGATAGGCTACGCATCAAGCTGCTGCTGTCACCAGAATAAAATGTAGAAGACTCTAAATTCAAATGAGAGAACCTTTTCATTAAATTGTCAATTAGTCTACATGAATTAGTAGATCAATAGTTGTTTTTACTCTGAATCCGTGAAAATATTCTGATCAAATCACTTAGCCTATGTAGGCTATAATTCCTGCTTTTAGTTATTAAAAAATGTCCTGTTCGTTTTTGTAAAATATGCAAGAGTATTATTGATGTGTTTTCACTTGTTATTGCACTGATTAGGCTATCATAAATAACGGATTATTGATCGTTGACGGATTGTTTTTTAAACCAGATGACGGAGAGTGCAGCCGCCACCGCGGGAGGAGTTTGTGATAAAAATATCCCAAAAAAAATGTGCTTGTAAGCTCCTAAAGCTTAATGACAATCGTAGCAGCTGAAAAGACGTTTAAAATGACTGTAACGTACCTGTCACATGTGCGTAATGGTTCATGCGTCTTGTAAACACAGCCTGGACACTGTGCTTCATATCATCCTCAGAGCCAATCTAAGGTGACTAACAGGCTATATGCCATTGTTCCGACGGCCCATTATTCCGAAACCCCAATAGTCCGAAAAATATCCCTCTGGACCGAAAGCCCATTTGTCCGTTTTCCTGAAAACAAACGCCCATTGCTCCGAAAATACACACTCTCCCTGCAGTTAGAAAGATTCATAGCCTGCAATCAGTCGGCCCTGCTGCCTCCTAATGTTTCACACCCTCTTTCCCCTGGTTGATTGGGAGCATCTGTGTATATATACTGTAGCCTATATGGCTGTCAGAACTGACGTCCGGTAACTTACCAACTACACCACTCCGCTGCTCCAAACATCAGACCATGTGCCTCCATGAAGAAAACGTGAGCAGCTTGTTCTTCTTATGGGGATTAAGCCTCACTACCATCGTGATATCACTACTGCACGGAATGATGCATAATTCCAACCAGGGAAAAAGGATTGTTAGAGTAAATATCCAACCGCGGGGTCCGGCAGCTCCGTTGCACCCGGAGAAGCACATGGCTAATTATTATGCAGATGATGTCATTCTGCATAATAATTAGCCATCTGCTTCTGTTTGTTTGACAAACCATAGAAGATTTAGTGTGAACAATGGACAGATAAAGAAAGATAAATTTGCCTCAGAGTAGATTAATTTCATTATAATTAGTATTTGGAATGTTTGTTTAAATTATAGTTAACCTAATTTGTCTGTCGGACCTCCTGGTCGGATATTTACTCTATCAATCCTTTTTTTTCCCTGCAACTAACTGACCAATGAAAACTTGGTCGACTAAAACTGTTTTGATGTTTGGCCACGTGAGTCAACTGAACTCAGGAATACTATCCCACTGAGCAAAAGACATGATTTCAACGTCGCCTAGACGGCTATGGGCGTTTAGACGTGTTCAGTGGGATGTTTCCATTGAGGTATCAGCTTATATAGTGACTTTCTGAGTATTGATACTTACCCATAACAGAAACTAATGCGCAAGTGTCAGCTTGTATCAGTCCTATCTCGCACTGCGTAATATAACTCCACACTACGTGCTCTACCGTTACCGCAGGAGGGGGAGGCACGAAAACTAGCTAAACCTAACCTGCAAGTTGCTCTTTAAGATTTTTACCGTGGTTGTTGATGTACTCGTGGAAATCTAAGCTTCCTGTGTCGTTACTATGGAAACCAGGGGTCGGGTCGGGATCGACGGTCAGGTTGCCTAGCGCATGCGGAGGCCATAAGACGCATTTCTGTCGCAGGTTTCCCATGAAGAGCTGCAGGCCAATCAGAGCGAAGACGCTGAGACAGAACACTGTCAGGATCATGACATCTGCAAGCTTCTTCACTGATTGGATGAGAGCTCCCACTATTGTCTTCAGACCTGAGAGAGAGAGAGAGAGAGAGAGAGACAGAGAAAGAGAGAGAGAGAGACAGAGAGAGAGAGAGACAGAGAGAGAGAGAGAGAGAGAGAGAGAGACAGAGAGAGACAGAGAGAGAGAGAGACAGAGAAAGAGAGAGAGAGAGACAGAGAGAGAGAGAGAGAGAGAGAGAGAGAGACAGAGAGAGACAGAGAGAGAGAGAGAGAGAGAGAGAGACATAGAGAGAGGGAGACAGAGAGAGACAGAGAGAGAGACAGAGAGAGAGAGAGAGAGACAGAGAGAGAGAGACAGAGAGAGAGACAGAGAGAGAGACAGAGAGAGAGAGAGACAGAGAGAGAGAGACAGAGAGAGAGAGAGAGAGAGAGAGAAAAACAAAAATAACAAAATAAAACAAAATAAAATCACTTGAAGAAGAAGGCCTGTGATGTTGACGGCATCCTGAATTAAATGATAAAATTCACAGACCTCAGATTCCAGCTGGCTATACTAAAACTCTTTAACATCGTCCTTAGCTCCGGAATCTTCCCCGATATCTGGAACCAAGGACTGATAACCTGGAGACAAAACTAACTACTGTGGGATATGATGGATAGATAGACTGATAGACTGATAGATAGATAGACTGATAGACTGATAGACTGATAGACTGATAGATAGATAGATAGACTGATAGACTGATAGACTGATAGACTGATAGATAGATAGACTGATAGACTGATAGGCTGATAGGCTGATAGACTGATAGATAGATAGATAGACTGATAGATAGATAGACTGATAGACTGATAGATAGATAGACTGATAGACTGATAGACAGATAGATAGATAGATAGACTGATAGACTGATAGACTGATAGATAGATAGATAGACTGATAGACTGATAGACAGATCGATAGATAGACTGATAGATAGACTGATAGACTGATAGACTGATAGACAGATAGACTGATAGACAGATCGATAGATAGATAGACTGATAGACAGATCGATAGATAGACTGATAGACCGATCGATAGATAGACTGATAGACAGATAGACTGATAGACAGATCGATAGATAGACTGATAGACTGATAGACAGATCGATAGATAGATAGACTGATAGACAGATCGATAGATAGACTGATAGACTGATAGACAGATCGATAGATAGACTGATAGACAGATAGACTGATAGACAGATCGATAGATAGACTGATAGACAGATCGATAGATAGACTGATAGACAGATAGACTGATAGAATGATAGACAGATCGATAGATAGACTGATAGACAGATCGATAGATAGACTGATAGACTGATAGACAGATAGATAGACTGATAGACTGATAGACAGATAGACTGATAGACTGATAGACAGATAGACTGATAGACTGATAGACTGATAGACAGATAGACTGATAGACAGATAGACAGATAGACAGATAGACAGATAGATCGATAGACTGATAGACTGATAGACTGATAGACAGATAGATAGACAGATAGACTGATAGACTGATAGACTGATAGACAGATAGACAGATAGACTGATAGACTGATAGACAGATAGACTGATAGACTGATAGACTGATAGACTGATAGACTGATAGACAGATAGACTGATAGACTGATAGACAGATAGACTGATAGACAGATAGACTGATAGACAGATAGACAGATAGACTGATAGACAGATAGACTGATAGACAGATAGACTGATAGACAGATAGACTGATAGACAGATAGACTGATAGACTGATAGACAGATAGACTGATAGACTGATAGACTGATAGACTGATAGACTGATAGACAGATAGACAGATAGACTGATAGACAGATAGACAGATAGACAGATAGACAGATAGACTGATAGACAGATAGACTGATAGACTGATAGACAGATAGACAGATAGACTGATAGACAGATAGACTGATAGACTGATAGACAGATAGACTGATAGACTGATAGACTGATAGACAGATAGATAGACTGATAGAATGATAGACAGATCGATAGATAGACTGATAGACAGATCGATAGATAGACTGATAGACTGATAGACAGATAGATCGATAGACTGATAGACTGATAGACTGATAGACAGATAGACTGATAGACAGATAGACAGATAGACTGATAGACAGATAGACAGATAGACTGATAGACAGATAGACTGATAGACTGATAGACAGATAGACAGATAGACAGATAGACAGATAGACTGATAGACTGATAGACAGATAGACTGATAGACAGATAGACAGATAGACTGATAGACAGATAGACTGATAGACTGATAGACAGATAGACTGATAGACAGATAGACTGATAGACAGATAGACTGATAGACTGATAGACTGATAGACAGATAGACTGATAGACAGATAGACTGATAGACTGATAGACAGATAGACTGATAGACAGATAGACTGATAGACAGATAGACAGATAGACTGATAGACAGATAGACAGATAGACAGATAGACTGATAGACAGATAGACTGATAGACAGATAGACTGATAGACTGATAGACTGATAGACAGATAGACTGATAGACTGATAGACTGATAGACAGATAGATAGACTGATAGAATGATAGACAGATCGATAGATAGACTGATAGACAGATCGATAGATAGACTGATAGACTGATAGACAGATCGATAGACTGATAGACTGATAGACAGATCGATAGATAGACTGATAGACAGATCGATAGATAGACTGATAGACAGATCGATAGATAGACTGATAGACTGATAGACAGATAGACTGATAGACTGATAGACAGATAGACTGATAGACTGATAGACAGATAGATAGACTGATAGACTGATAGACAGATAGACTGATAGAATGATAGACAGATCGATAGATAGACTGATAGACAGATAGACAGATAGACTGATAGACAGATAGATAGACTGATAGACTGATAGACAGATAGACTGATAGACAGATAGATAGACTGATAGACAGATAGACTGATAGACAGATAGACAGATAGACTGATAGACTGATAGACAGATAGACAGATAGACTGATAGACTGATAGACAGATAGATAGACTGATAGACTGATAGACAGATAGACTGATAGACAGATAGACAGATAGACTGATAGACAGATAGACAGATAGATAGATCGATAGACTTGTGTGCTGTTAAGATTGGCAAAAAACACACAGACTTCTTTCCCCAAAGCCGGGGGGGGGGTTAGACAGGGATGCAGCTTGAGTCCAACCCTCTTCAACATATACATCAATGAATTGGCAAAGACATTAGAACAGTCTGCAGCACCTGGCGTCACCTAGGAGACACAGAGGTCAGAGGTCAAATGCCTGTTTGCAGATGATCTGGTGCTGCTGTCTCCAACCAAAGAAGGGCTACAGCAGCACCTTGATCTTCTGCACAAATTCTCCCAGACCTGGGCCTTGACAGTGAATCTAACCAAGACAAAAATTATGATATTCCAAAAGAAACCCAGCCCCCAGCACCACAAATATAAATTCTTTCTAGATACGATTGCCTTAGAACATACAAAAAACTCTACCTACCTC
>NW_027281394.1:77500-82500 GCF_046629955.1 Centroberyx affinis
CCTGGTTGACATGAGGTAGGAAGGAGAGGGTGGGGTCAAGGATGATTCCGAGGTTGCGGACCTGGGTGGAGGAGGTGACGATGGAGCCGTCGATGTTGAGTGAGAAGGTCTGGGCGGAGCGGGTGAGGGAGTTTGGGCCGATGATGAGGACTTCAGATTTATTGCAGTTGAGTTTGAGAAAATTCTGTTGCATCCATGATTTAATGTCCGCAAGGCAGGTGGTGAGGGTGGAGTGGGTGGTTGAGCTGATGGTCTTGGAGGAGAGGTAGAGTTGGGTGTCATCGGTGTAGCAGTGGAAACGGGAGGCTGTGTTGGCGGAGGATCTGTCCAAGGGGGAGGATGTACAAGATGAAGAGGAGGGGACCAAGCACTGAACCTTGAGGGACACCATGGGTGACTGGGGCGGTGGAGGATTTGCAGTTGTTTATGGAGATGTATCGGTGTCTGTCAGAGAGATATGAGGTTAGCCAGGAGAGGGCGGTGCCGGTTATGCCGAGGGAGTGTTGAAGGCGTATGAGGAGGATGGAATGGTTGATGGTATCAAAGGCGGCGCCTTCAGAGAGTCAGCAGAGAGACGGATGTCATTGGTGATTTTCAGTAGGGCGGTTTCGGTGCTGTGTTTGGAACGGAAGCCGGATTGGAAAGGTTCGTAGAGGTTGTTGGAGTCGAGCTGAGCAGCAACAGCTCGCTCAAGGATTTTGGACAGAAATGGGAGGTTAGAGATGGGCCGGTAGTTGTTGGGGTTGTCAGGGTCAAGACCAGGTTTTTTCAGTATGGGGGTGACAGCAGCGAGCTTGAGGGGGAGGGGGATGAGGCCAGTGGACAAGGAGGAGTTAATTATATTGGTGATGAGTGGGGAGAGTGAAGGGAGGCAGGACTTGACTAGAAAGGAGGGGATAGGGTCGAGGGCACAGGTTGAGGACTTCATGCTGGTGACTATGGAGGATAGGTCAGTTTCACTGATTTCACTGAAGGATGTAAATGAGTGGCTTGGAAGTAGTGAGGAGTTGGGTTGAGGGATATTCCCATTGAGCCGAGTCTCCGTGAAGCACAACACATTGCTCTCCCTGTACTGACGTTGACTGCCCACCAGGGCTGAGAGTTCGTCCGTCTTGTTGGCCAGCGATCTCACGTTGCCCATGACCACCGATGGAAGGCAAGATTTGAATCTCCTATTCTTCCTCACCCTCACACCGGCTCTCGTTCCCCAGCGATGTCTCCTTATCTCCGCTGGCATTTCTGCCGGTGGAGCAGCTGCTTTAGCTGTACAAGGAGACAGATGTCAGTGACCGTGGAAATCTTGTCCCACATGTCTGCGTCGGGCTTGTCAGCCATGTCATCGTATAACTCCGCTTGATACGCAGTGAGCATGGACGTGACATTAAGCGCCCTCACCGCCATGGCAGCTGCCTTATATGCCCTCTCAGTCATGGTGGACAGGAACCGGTCTGCCTTGGAGGGCAGAGTCGGTGACCTGGACGATGTAGCAGACAGCTTTGGGTGGAGCTAAGCTGCCACTGACAGTTTCTTATGTGGCAGACGGGCCATGGCATGTTTATCCATCCCCTCAAAATCCAGAGAAGACACCCCTTGCCTTGGATGGGGGTCTTGCTGGAATATGGATTCTCCTTCCAGGAGGAGGACACCTCCTCGCTTAGCCTGGGGCGATTTGGAGGCTTCAGAATTTGGATCCAGGAGCACAAGGAGTCGTTCAGTCCTAGCTCCACCAGCTTATCAAACAGTCTGGTGGGGACAATGATATTGAAAGCTGAGCTGAAGTCAATGAACAGTAGTCTCACATAGTCCCCCCTCCTGTTGTCAAGGTGGGAGAGGGTGGTATGCAGTACCTGGGAGACGGAGTCGTCTGTGGATCTGTTGGGGCGGTAAGCAAACTGTAGCGGGTGCGGAGTGCCAGGAAGAGAGGAGCAGATGTAGTCCTTGATTTAGCCTCTCAAAGCACTTCATGACCACTGAGGTTATTTTATCGTACTCCAGGAACCCCCCCCCACCCCGTGTCCTGTGGATGTGTATGTGTGTATGTGTGTGTGTGGTAACTTACTCGACTGTCTTGCTCCATGCTGGAGGATCAGTCATGGTCATGAAGACGCAGTTGGACAGAATTGTCAACATGATGAATATACTGAATAATGTTACTATGTTAAAGAGAAATACAAGCCACATGAACTACTAACCTACTTTATTACCTTACATTAACTATTAACTTACTGCTCTACAATGGTTTATTACCTTACATTAACTACTAACCAGCAGAGTGAAGTATGCCTTTCCTCTGATGATGGCCTAGGGCCAAAAGCTCAGCAATAACGTTTATATTTTAGAAAGAGAGTCTAAGTAAAGGATAACAATGACCAGCTCACTGTACATTATGTCATATATTACACAACTATTTACTACATAAAATATGATTAAATGATTCTATTACAAATGAAAATAATTTACAAGCTTCAAACAGGACTGAGTGCTGTAACATATTTTTACCACAAGGTGGCACCAATTAATTGGCACCAATTAATCAATTAATTAAATGCTGAGTGATCTGACATGAAACTGCGGTCTGTTATACAGAAATGAAAAACCTCAGAATGACTGACCATTCAGAATGGATGTCAATGTGATGTCATAAAGGATATGAGTGAATGAGGACCTTGATGGATGCTCTCCTCACGACGCTGAATGGACTGAGCAGGTAACAGGCCGGGTCTGCATTAAACCTGTAGATGGTGTTTCCTTTACCGATCACTATGAAGGTCTGTGGAGGACAGAGAGTTAGGGTCAGAGGTCAGAGGTCAGGACCTGGGTCACAGGTCAGGACCTGGGTCAGAGGTCAGAGGTCAGGACCTGGGTCACAGGTCAGAGGTCAACACCTGGGTCAGAGGTCAGGCTGGTTCTGTATTAAATCTATAGATGGTGTTTCCTTTACTGATCACTATGAAGGTCTGTGGAGGACAGAGAGTTAGGGTCAGAGGTCAGGACCTGGGTCACAGGTCAGGACCTGGGTCAGAGGTCAGAGGTCAGGACCTGGGTCAGAGGTCAGGCTGGTTCTGTATTAAATCTATAGATGGTGTTTCCTTTACTGATCACTATGAAGGTCTGTGGAGGACAGAGAGTTAGGGTCAGAGGTCAGGACCTGGGTCACAGGTCAGAGGTCAGGACCTGGGTCACAGGTCAGAGGTCAACACCTGGGTCAGAGGTCAGGCTGGTTCTGTATTAAATCTGTAGATGGTGTTTCCTTTGTTACTCAGATGGAGAGACTTGTAGACAGTCAGGAAAACTCATATTTGATTAGAAATAATTGGATGAACGACAATAGAATGTTTTTAGTTTTGGTGATGAATGGATCTGCTGTTACTGGATGTAAAACCATAGTTCACTATAACCTACGGTTACACTTTACTTTAAAATGGCCTTATTCCAGTGCTTTAACCTGTGTACTAACCTATGGGAAGTACACAATAGTACACAATATTACTGTGTAGGTATGGAAATCTTCTTAATACATAATGTGATTAAAACAGTGGAACAACACAATGTAACTTCAGTTGTAAGTGTACAAAGATAACATAAACTTACAAAAGCGTGCTGAGTCTTTTCTTTACTGAATTAATGTTGTGTTGCCTCACTAAGCACGAAGATGATAACTTATAATTTATGATGTGATGTCTGATTATTTGCCAACAGAATTATTATTTGTGTGTGTGTGTGTGTGTGTGTGTGTTTCTGTGTGTGTGTGTGTGTGTTTCTGTGTGTGTGTGTGTGTGTGTGTGTGTGTGTTTGTGTTTGTGTGTGTGTGTGTGTGTGTGTGTTTCTGTGTGGGTGTGTGTGTGTTTGTCTGCTTTTCCCTAGGTCCAGTATTTCCTGTTGTGTCCACCAGATGTCCTCAGTGTTTTCCATCTGTCAGGCGTTCCCACTCCTCTCCATCTGTCCCTCGTTCCACTGATCTTGTCTCTGCAGTTTCTCTTCCCTTGTTTCTCTTCCTTCGTTTCTCTTCCCTCGCTTCTCTTCCCTTGTTTCTCTTCCTTCGTTTCTCTTCCCTCGCTTCTCTTCCCTCGCTTCTCTTCCCTCGTTTCTCTTCCCTCGTTTCTCTTCCCTCGCTTCTCCTCCCTCGCTTCTCTTCCCTTGCTTTGTCTCCTGTCTGTTTGGTTGCCTGTGTCCACCTTGCCTTTACTCAGTAAAGTGTGTTTTATCCTGCTTCTGGGTTCAAACCAGCATGACTTCACAGTTGGTGCATTTGTCTTGAAAAAGCTTGTTCATGTTTGTATCCAGCACTCAACTTTTTATTATAAAGCTATAATATAATCACACAGGACAAATTCAATCTTGACAACTACAGTACTGGCTGTAGAGAAATCAAACTTGAAGCTGGGGTAGGCAACTTTAGAGAACAGAGCAAAGCACGACAGAGGTAGAATTTGAACATACACAGCCACTCTCTCCCTCTCTGCTCCCTCCCACTCTCCCGCAACCCCTCCCCCTGCCCCGTAACCCCTCCCCCTCCCCCCCCTCCCCCTGCCCTGTAGCCCCTCCCCTGCCCTGTAGCCCCTCCCCCTGCCATGTAGCCCCTCCCCCTGCCCTGTAGCCCCTCCCCCTGCCCTGTAAGGCCTCACACCAATGGAACGTCACGTGCGTTCATGAGTTCACCGGTCAACTGAACTGAGCTACGGATCAATGTTTGATTCCCATGTAAAAAATCATTGATTATTTACATGTTACTCACAGATTTATACCATACTATATATTATCTCAGATGAGATGAAATGAGGGTAATTGAAATGCATGAATTTCCTTGTAGGCTGTATAAACATCTAGCGGCAGCCGGTCACAACAGCTCCTACTTTTTCTATTTTTCTCTCTAGTTTTGCTACTTTTCACTATTTTTTTGCACTACTCAACATCTTTTACACATTCTAGCTGCTTAGTGCTCGTAATTTATCTGCAAAGTTTTAGCCGGACAGCAGACGGACAGACAATGCTTGTCTATA
>NW_027281394.1:87500-102500 GCF_046629955.1 Centroberyx affinis
GAAGAGGAAGAGGAGGCTGCAGAGGAAGAGGAGGCTGAAGAGGAAGAGGAGGCTGAAGAAGAAGAGGAGGCTGCAGAGGAAGAGGAGGCTGAAGAGGAAGAGGAGGCTGCGGAGGAAGAGGAGGCTGAAGAGGAAGAGGAGGCTGCAGAGGAAGAGGAGGCTGAAGAGGAAGCTGAAGAGGAAGAGGAGGCTGCAGAGGAAGAGGAGGCTGAAGAGGAAGAGGAGGCTGAAGAGGAAGAGGAGGCTGCAGAGGAAGAGGAGGCTGAAGAGGAAGAGGAGGCTGAAGAAGAAGAGGAGGCTGCAGAGGAAGAGGAGGCTGAAGAGGAAGAGGAGGCTGAAGAAGAAGAGGAGGCTGCAGAGGAAGAGGAGGCTGAAGAGGAAGAGGAGGCTGAAGAGGAGGCTGAAGAGGAAGAGGAGGCTGCAGAGGAAGAGGAGGCTGAAGAGGAAGCTGAAGAGGAAGAGGAGGCTGCAGAGGAAGAGGAGGCTGCAGAGGAAGAGGAGGCTGAAGAGGAAGAGGAGGCTGCAGAGGAAGAGGAGGCTGCAGAGGGGAAGAGGAGGCTGAAGAGGAAGAGGAGGCTGCAGAGGAAGAGGAGGCTGCAGAGGAAGAGGAGGCTGCAGAGGAAGAGGAAACAAAGGAAACAAGTGTGACTTCACAATAGCTTCACACACTGAGGAAACTTCTGTGGACCGACAGACCGACAGAGATCTGTAGAGCTGCTGGTCGGCTAAAAGCAACAGAGGATCCCGGTGAACTCTGTTAAACCTGAACCTGAACCTGAACCTCCTTGACTCCTGCTGCCTGGCAAAGTCTCCGGAGCGTGACGTCGTCGATTACCGTAATTATCGTAAAGCGTCGCAGTAACAAAAAAACGGCTAAACGAACTCCAACAGAAGAAGATCAGAAAACAAGGACGCTTCATACTAAAATATGAGCAAATATACTTATCAGAGGGAATTAGAAATAAAGGCTTGTCTCTAATATAAGCCTGCTTCCAATAAAGGCCTGTCTCTAATATAAGCCTGCTTCCAATAAAGGCCTGTCTCTAATATAAGCCTGCTTCCAATAAAGGCCTGGCACCCTCTGCAGCTGAGGGGAATAAAGGCCTGGGCCAATATTAGAGGAAATACGGTAGCTAACACAAACCTTTACAAACTGTTTCAGATAGAACTCCAGTCTGTTGGCTACTAGCCAGACATGTTTTAAGTTGTGTCAGTTAAATTTAGCATATAAAACAGAATCTATCTCTTCTACTCTACTGACGTGTGGAAGCTGCTGCAGCCTCTGGTCTCTCTGGTCTCTCTGATCTCTCTGGTCTCTCTGGTCTCTCTGGTCTCTCTGATCTCTCTGGTCTCTCTGGTCTCTCTGGTCTCTCTGGTCCTGTTAGTGCAGCAGTTTGGTCCAGATCAGGACAGCAGTGGTCGCTTCCCATAGACAGCTGCTGTAGTTCCAGGTAAACTGGACCCAGGTAAGATGGCGGACGATTATCCCACAGTCTATGATGTCATGTCCCCTCTACTCTTATATCTCTATGGGGCTTCCTAATTTGCTGTGGAGTCGGCCTGGAACTGACCTGAGTGAAAAGGCCATTTTTACTTTATTTCACTACTTCCAAAATGTGCGCACACATTCTCACAGCAAGTTTGTTTTTATCAATCCATAAATCTGCGTGAAGAGCGGCACTTTTCAGGCTGGTTTCGTGCTCAATGTTTTATAAATGAGGCCCCTGAGCATGTCTGTGATTTTATTGTGATTTTATGGACTGTGTGCAACTGCAGCCTGATTTACCTTTGGTTCTTTGGTTCTAAAATAAAACTGTCTCTAAATCTGTTTGTATTTTATGGTTTAGAAGAACTGTTGGCCTTTCTCCTTAGATCACATTTCTGCCCCTCGGCCTAGCAAGACATTAAATAGAAGACATTAATTAAAAGACACAAAAAAATCCAAAAGAGAAAGATGCAAGGTGCTCGTCAGAGCGGCATCAGTACCTACATGCAGTATGAAATGGATGAATTATTTTTCACAAGCTACAGAAGCTACAATATGTGATGAGGCTGTCAAGCCACATCCAGCTCCACCAGTCTGAGAGACATCACAGTTATCTCATGCTGTTTGAACTGGTCATTAATACTATGATAGATGATGTCATGAATACTAATGTCACAAAATCAAAGTTAAGTTCAGCAGGGTTAGTGTTAGGTTTCTGTTTATTACTGGGGTTTAAGATCGTCTCTACTTCTATATTCTTTTCTTTCCTCCTCTCTCTCTCTCTGGTCTTTGTATTAATTTGATATTATAGATAGTTGATAGGTTATTGATAAGTTATAGATAGTCTGTACCTCTATATTCTTCTCCTTCCTCCTCTCCCTCTCCTTCTCCTCCACCTCGTGGCGTCGTTGAATCTCCTCCAGCGAGGCGGGGGTGAAGCGTCTGAAGACATCTGTACCAACAGGGGGCAGCAGAGGTGCCATCCTGGCATCCTGCAGCGCTGCACGAACTCCACCGTCACCTAGCAACAGCCTCCTGTGTGTGTGTGTGTGTGTGTGGGGGGGGGGGGGGGGGGGGCGGTCATGAAGTCAAAGAACAGAGTTCAGCAAAGAAAACAGCTGCAATATACAGTAGATGTTAGTTAAAACGGCAGTATGATGGATGTGAAACTGGAGGTAGCTGTAAGTAGATCTTATCAGAAAGGGATGGGACTGACTACCGCTGGGTGAAGGACCAGAAACACCATCGGACTTCATGCCCAATCAACAGCTAACAGATCTAACAGATATAACAGATATAACAGAGCTAAGAGCTAACAGAGCTAACAGCGCTAAGAGCTAACAGAGCTAAGAGCTAACAGAGCTAACAGAGCTAACCAACCTAAAAACCAATAAACCACGGTTGGCTCAGATTCCTTGCCTGTATACCAGGGGTACTCAAACTTTTTATTAAAGGTCAACTTATCAATTTTAGTTCAATGGTCCGGAACAATGGCAGTAAAACATAAATCAACATCCATAACTTGTCCATAAGTTAAAGTTGGACTCATGCAGCAGTGCGGTCTGCAGGCTGGTCAGTGGGTTCAGGCGGTCTGCCTGGAACCGGCCCAGCAGGAGAGACTGCAGCAGGACCTGACCCAGCTGTTCACTGGGCAAACTGCTGCAGGAGTTTCTCACAGTTCATCTGGAAAGTCCAGACTCATCCACATGTGGAACCAGACATGGTGAGCACATGGATGGACACCAAGTCGTTGTCATAGCAATGACATTATGCTTCATGTGATTGGACCAGAGTGAACGCATCCACACAGACTGACGACGGGCGCGAGGCTCACACACACACACACACACACACAAACAAACACACACAAACACACACACATAAACACACACAACACACACAAACACACACACACACACACACACAACACACACAAACACACAAACACAAACACACACACACACACACACAACACACTCAAACACACAAACACACAAACACAACACACTCAAACACACAAACACACTGGCACACTGGCTCTGTGAAATTAAAAATCATGGATAGTTAACTTGCTTCATTCCTTCATTAACTTTAAGTTACAGTAACTTCTGTCTAATGAGACACAGGGTCCGGTCCGGACTGATTTGTAGTTCAGTCCGGATCCGGATCTTGGTCCGGAGTTTGAGAAGCCCTGGTCTATACAGAATGGTCAGCAGCTCCCAGCTACAACTATTTAAAGGTTTATTTCATTGAATTATACAGACTGTAGTGGCTTTTGTCAAAAGGATTTTCTTCAAAATAAAACTTGCAACAAAAGGCCACTGATGCACCATTTCAGTTGGGTTGTACTCAGGCAAGTTAAGAAGTCCATTGTCCAGGATTTTATTTTTTTCCAGTTCAAAAGCAAACATACATGTGTCCATCATGCCGCCTCTCTCTTGCTCTGGTGTCTCTTCCTGGTGCATCACCTGACATTGACACACCTGATACCTTTATACTTAATCCTGCCATTCACCATTCAAGTGCTTGGTCTGGTGCTTAATGCCCCTAGTGTCTACAAAAATAAAATACAAACAAATGCAAAAAATAACCAATAATAATAATGAAATAATCAACCTAATGAAATAGCGCCTACACAGACTCTGAGCCATGCAGAACATATTGAGTATTGAAAAGTATCTCATATATTGATCCATAAACAGGAGATATTGTGTACTGTGTATCTGAAGCAGACTTACAGCTGTGAAGGATACAGTCTCAGCTGACTGACTCTCTTTAGAAGAGGCCAATTGCTCCCGTTCCAAAACTCCAGAAACGACATTTCTCTGGTTGCCATGGTTGCACCTCTCTCTCTCTTCTCCATGTATCCACCTTTACCTCTCTTCATCTTTCACCGTTTTTATCTGCCTGCCTCTATCACTTCTCCACTCCTCCTTTTTGTTCCTCTCTTTCTCTATTTGGCTTTGTCTCTTTTTATAAAGATCTCTGTCTGCCTCTGTCTCTGTCTGTCTGTTGATCTCTCTATCTTTCTCTCTGTCTTTCTGTCTCTATCTGTGTGTCAGTCTCTCTCTCATGAAGATGTGAGTTAGTCTTCTGGGTTGTGAACTCCCACTTTTTTTTTTTTCCAGTTGAAACACCCAGAGCCATATATAGGCAAAGTTTGGTCATTACATGTTTCAGTATGTAAGGTTTACACTTATGCAGATTTACAGTGTGCAGCTCCATGGTATAAATCTAGACTACGCTGAAAGCCTTTCATTCAGAAATAGGGCTTGTGGTTTTGCATTGCTTTCAGTCAGTAGCAGCACGGTGCTGCTATGATCTCACATGTTCCTCTGGGTTGAAGAGTGAAACAGGGGGAGCATTACGTTTTAGCACCTCTTGTATTGACCTCTTGTCAGTTGTAATGTTATTCATTAAGCTAAAAGATGTTGTATTATTCCAAATTTATATTTTTACCTAAAACCAAACTCACAACAGCCAAAGACTGCAGCAGTTTCTCCATTCCTGACCTAAGAGAATATGAATATGAATGTGAATATGACGGAAATGAACCAATCAAATGGCAAAATTATTTTTTTGTGTTACATGTCCTTAAATAAATATTGGTTACATGCGGATAATGGAAAATGTGCATGCTTCTCATGCAAGCTGTTAATGAGTATACCAGAAAAGTAAGGTATACACTGGGTAAACAGCTAAACTCCTCATTGGAAGTCAGTATATGGAAACGTCCTGGTAGAATAAACGAGTATATACGTGCGCATGGCCTCGTCTTCAAAGTGAGCCGGTGGAAACCCGTCTCGGTCAGCAGAAGAACAAAGGAACCAAACCCTAACCCTAACCAATGAGGGAGCTATATGCCAAAGTAAAAGTTTAAACAATGATTTCTTAACTAAAACTAAGGAGTAAACAAACTACATCAAACGAAAAGAACAGAACAAAAGGTGTGCATAGGTGAGGAGGGAGAGCGACAGTGAATGGTCTGAAGGCTTTTTAAGCCCAAGGAGTTCACCGGGCCCAGGTGCACTCCATCAGTCTCAACGACGATCTAACCCTAACCCTAATCCTCTAACCCTCTAACCCTAACCCTCCCTCCCTAAACCCAAACCTATCCTCCAGTAAGCAAACCCTCCAACATCTTACCCTAAACCATAGACACCTCCCTCCCTAAACCCAAACCTATCTTCCAGTAAGCAAACCCTCCATCCCAAATACCAATGGAACTGCCCTAACCAACATCTTACCCTAACCCCAACCGTAGACACCTCCCTCCCTAAACCCAACCCAAATCGAAATTACTCTCTCGTGACCCTAACAGGACTACCCTACCCCACATCTTACTCTAAACCCAACCACAGACGACCCACTACCTAAACCCAACCTTAATCCGAGTTACTCCCGAGTAATCTGAACCCGTCCCTACCAACAACTAAGCTATCCTTCCCAGCACCTTACACTTAAAACCCTCCCGTGGACACCTCCCTACCGAGATCCAACACATATAATTTAATATTCTGGACCAACAACCAAAACTCTGAATCAACACCCGACTCCCCATGATTAGACTTTCATCAAACCATGACATATCCACAACGGAGACCATGTCACCCAAACCCTCCCCTGATACGGCCAAGTCTTAACGCTGATAGTTGGAGTCCCACCCAGACGGGGCATCTGAGTGACATACACCGGCCAGTGCCTTGCGAGTGGCTCTCCATCGACTGCAGAGTCGTTGGACAATGTGGGGAGAGTCACGTGATATATAACTAAGACCTAACCCTCTAACCCTAACCCTCTAACCCTCAAACCCTAACCCTCTAACCCTCTAACCCTAACCCTCTAACCCTCTAACCCTAACCCTCTAACCCTCTACCCCTAACCCTCTAACCCTCTAACCCTAACCCTCTAACCCTCTAACCCTAACCCTCTAACCCTAACCCTCTAACCCTCTAACCCTAACCCTCTAACCCTCTAACCCTAACCCTCTAACCCTAACCCTCTAACCCTCTAACCCTAACCCTCTAACCCTAACCCTCTAACCCTAACCCTCTAACCCTCTAACCCTAACCCCACCAGGCTCCTGCAGGACAGACAAGACGCAGAGCGGGAGAGTCGTCACAATATACAGTATATCTTCACTCACTCATATATATATCTTAACTCCTGATGTACATAACACTTTAATGTTTTGCATCAAATAATTTATTTTGGGTCACCAAGAATGTGTTATTACTACATACTATGAAACAGAGTTTCAGATACATTCAGGAAGAATCACATTCTTAAGTTTACTGAAATGACCAAAGTGCCGCGACTCGCCCAGATAAAACTTTTCTCTCTCAAGTCCTTTAAGAAGTTCAAAGTAGATTCATGAAGAATGGAAGGTCGGTCCGAGAATCTGCTAACGAACAAACAGCCGACAAGATGAACCGCAGAGATGAAGCTTCTCCTGTTTGGACAAAGACTCGTCACTCCGCTGCCGGGACGCTTCACCACAACCGGACACTCGTAGGAACAACCTCCATTCACAGACCAGTGGCACGGATATTAGCTATTGATTACCAATAACCTAAATCTTGTAAGTTGGTCTTCTTATACCTTTAATGTTTATTTCTTATTTTCCATTATCGTTTAGTTGTGTGTCATAGCTATAGACGTGTAGAGTAGATATGTGTATTCACCAATAAAATAGGAAGTAGGATCATACATGTTGCATTTATGGAACGCCTAACATCTGATAACCAAAATCATCAAGCCCCAAAATACAGTGGAGCCCCGAAAAGGATCAAATATAATATTCCAAGCATATTTGATTAAATCGTTCCTTCTGCTACAGTGGCTGTTGTTATAGTTATTGGTGATTCTGTGGTCCCTGTTGCCATGGTGATGTTATGGGAGACATTGTTCCAAATTTACAGAGAAAAGCTGGACAAATTGGAGCTGTGTATGGTTCTGGTTACAGAACAACAACAGTACTCTCTCTCTCTCTGTCTCTCTCTCTCTCTCTTTCTATATCTCTCTCTGTCTCTCTCTCTCTCTCTCTCTTTCTATCTCTCTCTCTGTCTCTCTCTCTCTCTCTCTCTCTCTCTCTCTCTCTCTCTTCTATCTCTCACTCTGTCTCTCTCTCTCTCTCTCTCTCTCTTTCTATCTCTCTCTCTGTCTCTCTCTCTCTCTCTCTCTCTCTCTCTCTCTCTGTCTCTCTCTCACAGTGGCCCTCATTTATCAATCTAACGTAGAAACCAGTGCAGATCCAAGTGCAGAAATCATCTTAGGACGGGGTTCACGTGTGACTCATGAAACGTTCGTATCTCGCCGATCACAGCTAAGAATGATCCGGTGTTGATAAATGTGGAGGCTGAAAACAATCGTCATTTAAATATCAGGCCCCTAAATATTCTGGGTTTAGAGGCCTCGCCCCCAGAGTTTACCACATGGAGATGCGTAATACGTCCAAGAAGAGAAACTTCTCCGACCTCCAAATAGAAACTCTAACGTCTGAAGTCCAATTGACCCAATTAGTTCTATTTGGCAGCCTGAAAAGTCATCAAAGGAAGTCGGAAAAATGCAGTATGGAAAGAAATCACTGCTGCGGTCGACAGCGATCAACAATCGAACTCCAGCTGAGGTTTGAATATTTAATTTATACATCCGTGATATGTATAGCCTATATATATATAATAGTAGCCTAATATAAAGCTTGTATCGCAATTCTTTACATTTAGGTGAAGAAAAAATGGTCAGACCTCAAACAAGTAGGCTATCTCAAAATGAAAGAGAAATTAATCTTACACCAGAAAACTGTTAACCCTGTTAATTGCAAACAATTTGAAAATACCTATTTATGTTAGGGATAGGCTATATGACACATAGTCGATGTAGGCCAAAACAAAATAGAATATTTTGCCATAGGCTACATATTTTTAAGTGATGAATGTGGCTGCATATGCTTAGACGCCAGTCAGAATATATGGTCTAATAACAATTCTCCGACTCAGCAGATTTACTATGCTGCACCAAGTCCAGCTGACTGGAAAACTTGCTACACGAGTTGAGACTTGACGTGAGATTTGATCGTAGCTCCGCTCACGTCCAAATTGATAAATGCTGAGCTTTGCGTGGAAATGAGCGTACGCCCAGTTTTCTGTCGTACGTTAATTTCGTAAATGAAGGCCAGTGTCTCTCTCTCTCTTTCTCCCTCTCACACTGTCTCTCTCTCCCTGTCTCTCACATAAAAGGTAAAACGATTTATAACATGATTGTGAAAATGTTGAATAAAACAAAACTGAATGGTGGGACCGACACACCTTGGAGAGCTCACCTGAGTTTGAAAGATGAGGTGAGACCAGTGTGGAGGGTATCAAACCAGCGTTAACAAAACAGCTGGTGATCTGCAGTGGAGGATCCTGCATGGCAGAGTGGCTGTCAATGTTTTAAACCCGAATGTCAAACTGTCCCTGTTGTGTCCAGAGAGAAACTGTTCCATCGCTTTTCTGAATCTCCTCTGTTCCTTCTGTTAGAGGATGTTCAGGTGGTTGGGAGAGGTTTTTTCTAAACAGTCTTTTATTCTTGGTTGTAAATACAGTCAGAACTTGAGGGATAAATGCCAACTCTTAAATTTCATCTTAGGACAGGCAAAAATGGCAATTTATGTCAGTCGGAAAAAGAAAATGGAACAATCTTTAGACTTTGATGCAGAGGATTTCATCATCAGGATGCTAAACATTTTGATTTTAATTATTTCAGAGCTATGAAGGATCTGGATAAATTCACATATATCTGGTGGTAGTTACTGTACCGCTTTAGAACTAGATCCTGATACTTTACCGCTTTCACAATTACAATTTCCCATTTGGCAGACACTTTTATCCAAAGCGACGTACACATGAGATTTTAATACAACACAAGCGAGGATCTAGTCAGGAGAACAAGGAGAGTAAGAGCCATGAAGCAAAGATCTGGTCCAACAAGACAGAGGAGCCACGAGGCAGAGAGGCAGATAAAGAGTTTTTTCTTTTTTTTTGGTTACACATTCCATCAGGTGAGAAGGTGTTCTCTAAAGAGCTGGTCTTTAGCCTTTTCTTAAAGATTGAGAGGGACTCTGCGGATCGTATGGAGTTTGGTAACTTCCACCACCAAGGAACCACAGAAGAAGAGTCTGGATAGAGACTTAGGGCCTTGTTGTGGTGGCAGACGAGGAACCACAGAAGAAGAGTCTGGATAGAGACTTAGGGCCTTGTTGTGGTGGCAGACAAGGAACCACAGAAGAAGAGTCTGGATAGAGACTCAGGGCCTTGTTGTGGTGGCAGACGAGGAACCACAGAAGAAGAGTCTGGATAGAGACTCAGGGCCTTGTTGTGGTGGCAGACGAGGAACCACAGAAGAAGAGTCTGGATAGAGACTTAGGGCCTTGTTGTGGCTCCTTGGCAGAGCGTAGTGGGCGGAGGGAGCGTAGACCTGAATGAGGAGTTCAGGTCGGTCTGAGCCACTTTGTAGGCGAGCATCAAGGACTTGAACTGGATGCGGGCGACTGGGAGCCAGAGGAGGAGATGAACAGCGGAGTGACATGTGCTCTTTTGGGCCGGGTGAAGACCAGATGCTCCGCCTGTTCTGGATCATCTGCAGAGGTTTGGTGAAGCTGAAGGTGGCGTTCCTTCATCCAACCCAGATATCGGCGAGGCATGTGGTCGTCTGGCGGGAACGACAGGAGGAGCTGATCGCAGTGTTTCCACTACAGACAAGAGCGCAGTCTGGTAGAGTGTCCGCGTTTGAAGCCAGACTGGTTAGGATCATACAGGCGGTTCTCAGAAAGGAATTCAGAGACTTCATTAAAGACCGCACCCTCAAGTGTCTTGGAAAGGAAGGTGAGGAGTGAAACTGGCTGTAATTTTCAACCTGGATGGGTTGACTGTAGGTTTCTTTAGCAGAGGGGTAACCCAGGCTTGCTTAAAAGCAGTGGGGAACACACCTGCTGTAAGTGAGGAGCTGATGATGTGCATGACTGCAGGGATAAGAGTGGGAGAGATGGCCTGCAGGAGGTTGGAGGGTATGGGGTCCAACGGACAGGTAGTGGGACAAGACTAAAGCAGAAGTTTGGAGACTTGCTCTTCAGTGAGATGGGAAAAGGACAGGAGTGAGGTCCTGTTAGCTGGTGGCAGCAGACTGAGTTGGTCAGGCTCAGAGAACTGATTACTGATGGTAGAAACCTTATCAGTAAAGAAGGAGGCGAAGAGGTCAGCAGTGAGCAAAGTTGAGGGTGGAGGTGGTGGAGGGTTGAGGAGTGAGTTAAAAGCTGAAAATAATTTGCAGTATCAAGAAACACAGCAGACTATGAAGGGAGGAAAGTACCAAGTATTAACCTTGTATTTAACGTCTAAATGTTTCATTATGATTGTTTTGATGTGATGAGTTGATGGGACGCCTTCAGGCACTGGAAGGGTCATCGGTTACTTATTGGTCTGGTTCTGCTTTGTGTAAACGTTGTCTGAGTTGATAAGTTCACGCCGTTGTCCTGTGTTGTTTTATGGCGCAGAAGAAGAAGGATTCTCTCGACAGATTTGAAACTGTGTTGGAGAAGTACTCCCAAAACAGTATTTTGTCCCCTGGAAAATGCTTGTTTTCTTCTAAATTGTAAATTTAAAAGTTTTTATTTTTGATAATAAAAACAGAAAAAAAAGAAGAAAAAAACCCTGCTTTGTTTTTACTTCATCTGCTTTCCAGACTTTGATGAACTGAACTGAACTGACATAAAATTAAATGAACGCGGCCGCTTTATTTCTCTGCCAACATCCGTCCATCCATCTCATTGAGAACAGCCCTAAAACACACACACACACACACACACACACACACACACACGTGCACGTGTGTGATCTCCCGCCGGCCTCTTGGAGTCGGACCAGTTGCTCTTCACCAGACAAAAGACTTCCTGTTCTCAGATCAGTTTCTTTTCCAGTAAATATCTAATTTCCTGGAACACAGGAAACACACACACACACATACACACACACACACACACACACACACACACACACACACACACACGTGCACGTGTGTGATCTCCCGCCGGCCTCTTGGAGTCGGACCAGCTGCTCTTCACCAGACAAAAGACTTCCTGTTCTCAGATCAGTTTCTTTTCCAGTAAATATCTAATTTCCTGGAACACAGGAAACACACACACACACACACACACACACTATTAAAACACACACACACTCCTCTTGCGTTGCCGGGGTCGACCCCACCCTACTGTTGCCATGGCAGCAGCAGCTGTTGTCAACCGTCACTTTGACCGCGGTGTAACATTACACTCACTACGATGACCCAGCTCATTCCAACACACACACACACACACCCACCCCACACACACACACACACACACACACACACACACACACACACACCACACACACACACACACACACACACACACACACACACACACACCACACACACACACTCTCTGGGGTTCATTCCAGTCTGTGTGTTTCTACATGATTCTCTTTCAGCCCCTCCTCACCTCCCTCTGATAAACCGCTGACCTCTCCTCTCCTCTCCTCTCCTCTCCTCTCCTCTCCTCTCCTCTCCTCCTTTCCTCTCTCCTCTCCTCCTTTCCTCTCTCCTCTCCTCTCCTCCTCTCCTCTCCTCCTTTCCTCTCTCCTCTCCTCTCCTCTTTTCCTCTCTCCTCTCCTCTCTTCCTCTCCTCTCCTCTCTTCCTGTCCTTTCCTCTGTCCTCTCTCCTCTCCTCTCCTCTCTCCTCTCTCCTCTTCTTTCTCCTCTCTTCCTCTTCTCTCTCCTCTCTTCCTCTCCTCTCCTCTCCTCTGTCCTCTCTCCTCTCCTTTCCTCTCCTCTCTTCCTCTCCTCCTCTCCTCTCCTCTCCTCTCCTCTCTTCCTCTCCTCTCCTCTCCTCTCCTCTCCTCTCCTCTCCTCTCCTCTCCTCTCCTCTCCTCTCTTCCTCTCCTCCTGTCCTTTCCTCTGTCCTCTCTCCTCTCCTCTCCTCTCCTCTCTTCCTCTCCTCTCCTCTCCTCCTCTCCTTCTCTCCTCTCCTCTCTTCCTCTCTTCCTGTCTTTCCTCTGTCCTCTCTCCTCTCCTCTCTCCTCCTCTCCTCTCTTCCTCTCCTCTCCTCTCCTCTCCTCCTGAAAGTCAAACTGGAAACATCATCCACAAAACGAGTTTCTGATCTTTTGAAGCGGATCGTTCCTGCAGCTTCTCTTGGTGAAGCAGAGAACAGAGAACAGAGAACAGAGAGCAGAGAGCAGAGAGAACAGAGAACAGAGAGAACAGAGAGCAGAGAACAGAGAACAGAGAACAGAGAGAACAGAGAACAGAGAACAGAGAGAACAGAGAGCAGAGAACAGAGAGCAGAGAACAGAGAGCAGAGAACAGAGAACAGAGAACAGAGAGAACAGAGAACAGAGAGCAGAGAACAGAGAGAGAAGAGAACAGAGAGAACAGAGAACATAGAGAACAGAGAACAGAGAGCAGAGAACAGAGAGAGAAGAGAACAGAGAGAGAAGAGAACAGAGAACAGAGAACAGAGAGAACAGAGAACAGAGAGCAGAGAACAGAGAGAGAAGAGAACAGAGAGAACAGAGAACAGAGAACAGAGAACAGAGAGAACAGAGAACAGAGAGCAGAGAGAGAAGAGAACAGAGAACAGAGAACAGAGAGAACAGAGAGCAGAGAGCAGAGAACAGAGAAAGAAGAGAACAGAGAACAGAGAGAGAAGAGAACAGAGAACAGAGAGAGAAGAGAACAGAGAACAGAGAACAGAGAACAGAGAGAACAGAGAACAGAGAACAGAGAGAGAAGAGAACAGAGAACAGAGAACAGAGAACAGAGAGAACAGAGAACAGAGAGCAGAGAACAGAGAGAGAAGAGAACAGAGAACAGAGAGAACAGAGAACAGAGAACAGAGAGAACAGAGAACAGAGAGAACAGAGAGCAGAGAACAGAGAACAGAGAACAGAGAGAACAGAGAGCAGAGAACAGAGAGCAGAGAGCAGAGAGAACAGAGAACAGAGAACAGAGAGAACAGAGAGCAGAGAACAGAGAACAGAGAACAGAGAACAGAGAGAACAGAGAGCAGAGAACAGAGAGCAGAGAACAGAGAACAGAGAGAACAGAGAGCAGAGAACAGAGAACAGAGAACAGAGAGAACAGAGAGCAGAGAACAGAGAACAGAGAGAACAGAGAGCAGAGAACAGAGAACAGAGAACAGAGAGAACAGAGAGCAGAGAACAGAGAGCAGAGAACAGAGAACAGAGAGAACAGAGAACAGAGAACAGAGAGAACAGAGAGCAGAGAACAGAGAGCAGAGAACAGAGAACAGAGAACAGAGAGAACAGAGAACAGAGAGCAGAGAACAGAGAGAGAAGAGAACAGAGAGAACAGAGAACAGAGAGAACAGAGAACAGAGAGCAGAGAACAGAGAGAGAAGAGAACAGAGAGAGAAGAGAACAGAGAACAGAGAACAGAGAGAACAGAGAACAGAGAGCAGAGAACAGAGAGAGAAGAGAACAGAGAGAACAGAGAACAGAGAACAGAGAACAGAGAGAACAGAGAACAGAGAGCAGAGAACAGAGAACAGAGAGAGAAGAGAACAGAGAACAGAGAACAGAGAGAACAGAGAGCAGAGAACAGAGAGCAGAGAACAGAGAAAGAAGAGAACAGAGAACAGAGAGAGAAGAGAACAGAGAACAGAGAACAGAGAACAGAGAGAACAGAGAACAGAGAGCAGAGAACAGAGAGAGAAGAGAACAGAGAACAGAGAACAGAGAGAACAGAGAACAGAGAACAGAGAACAGAGAACAGACCGAGCTGCTTCATGCAGTCAGTTTCTGACCTGTAGTCCAGTCTTGTTTATTTATGAATTCCTTCATCACAAGCAAAGGCCTTTACAGACCGTCATATACTGCACATACATCACTATAGACCACACTAGATAATATAAACATACTACATCATATACTATACCAGGGGTACTCAAACTTTTTATTAAAGGTCAACTTATCAATTTTAGTTCAATGGTCCGGAACAATGGCAGTAAAACATAAATCAACATCCATAACTTGTCCATAAGTTAAAGTTGGACTCATGCAGCAGTGCGGTCTGCAGGCTGGTCAGTGGGTTCAGGCGGTCTGCCTGGAACCGGCCCAGCAGGAGAGACTGCAGCAGGACCTGACCCAGCTGTTCACTGGGCAAACTGCTGCAGGAGTTTCTCACAGTTCATCTGGAAAGTCCAGACTCATCCACATGTGGAACCAGACATGGTGAGCACATGGATGGACACCAAGTCGTTGTCATAGCAATGACATTATGCTTCATGTGATTGGACCAGAGTGAACGCATCCACACAGACTGACGACGGGCGCGAGGCTCACACACACACACACACACACACACACACACACACACCCAAACACACCCACACACAAACACACACACACACACACACACAAACACACGCAACACACACTCACACACACACACACACACACCCAAACACACACACA
>NW_027281394.1:107500-113395 GCF_046629955.1 Centroberyx affinis
ACTTAGGGCCTTGTTGTGGTGGCTTACGAGGAGCCACAGAAGAAGAGTCTGGATAGAGACTTAGGGCCTTGTTGTGGTGGCAGACGAGGAACCACAGAAGAAGAGTCTGGATAGAGACTCAGGGCCTTGTTGTGGTGTCAGACGAGGAACCACAGAAGAAGAGTCTGGATAGAGACTCAGGGCCTTGTTGTGGTGGCAGACGAGGAACCACAGAAGAAGAGTCTGGATAGAGACTTAGGGCCTTGTTGTGGCTCCTTGGCAGAGCGTAGTGGGCGGAGGGAGCGTAGACCTGAATGAGGAGTTCAGGTCGGTCTGAGCCGCTTTGTAGGCGAGCATCAAGGACTTGAACTGGATGCGGGCGACTGGGAGCCAGAGGAGGAGATGAACAGCGGAGTGACATGTGCTCTTTTGGGGGTGAAGACCGGACGCTCCGCCTGTTCTGGATCATCTGCAGAGGTTTGAGCTACATGCCGGGAGCCCTGCCAGGAAGGAGCTGCAGGAGTCAAGGCTGATATTACAAGAGCCTGAACCAGGAGTTGAGCTGCATGCTCAGACAGGTAGGGTCTGATCTTCCTGATATTGTACAGAGCAAATCCACATGACCGAGCAACAGAAGCCACATGCTCCTTGAAGGTTAACTGGTCATCAATCATGACACCCAAGTTTCTGGCAGACTTTGTGGGAATGAGCTGAGCTGATTGGAGCTGGATACTGATCTGTTGTTGTACAGAGGGACTGGCTGGGATGACAAGGAGCTCAGTCTTTGACAGGTGAAGCTGAAGGTGGCGTTCCTTCATCCAAGCCCAGATATCGGCGAGACTGTGGGGTCGTCTGGAGGGAACGACAGGAGGAGCTGGGTATCGTCAGCATATGAATGATAAGAGAAGCCATGTGAGCGGATCACTGCACCAAGTGAGGTGGTGTATATTGAAAAGAGAAGGGGTCCAAGCACTGACCCTTGAGGTTCCCCTGTGGACAAGCAGTGGGATTTAGACACTTCCCCTCTCCACGACCCTCTGAAGGATCTCCCTGAGAGGCAGGACTCAAACCAGCGGAGAGCGGATCCTGAGAAGCCGAGCTCAGCGAGTGTGGAGAGGAGGATTTGGTGGTTCACCGTGTCAAAGGCAGCTGATAGGTCAAGTAGCAGTAGGACAGAGGACTGACCGGCAGCTCTAGCTGATCGCAGTGTTTCCACTACAGACGAGAGCGCAGTCTGGTAGAGTGTCCGCGTTTGAAGCCAGACTGGTTAGGATCATACAGGCGGTTCTCAGAAAGGAATTCAGAGACTTGATTAAAGACTGTGCGCTCAAGTGCAGTCTTTAATCACACACACACACACACACACACACACACACACACACACACACACATAAATGTTTTTGTGTGTGTGGATTTTTGGATAAATGTTTTTACTGGTCTGTACAAAAAACTTTCTTTAAGTGTTAAGCCAGTTTCAGTCATGTTACAGTTATGTTACAATTATGTTACAGTGACGTCACAAACTGGCTCATGTATGTGACAAAAGATGGGAGACCACGCAGAACTTTAAATGCCAAAAGGATTATTTATTTACAACTAAGGATAATAAATTATATCAAATGAGGAAAAAGGGATGTGTTAGTCAGTATAATCAGTGGTGCATGGATGTGGTGCATGGCTGAGTGAAAAGTATTGTGTAGAGGTGTTGTCTGGTGTAAAACAAAGGAACCAAAGCCATACTCCAAACCAAGGTGGATGTCTGCTAAGAGGGAGAGAGCGAGTGTTAGTGACAGCCAGCCCTAGAGCTGAGACCTGGACAGGTGTACTCCATGAGCACTGATGACTCCTATCACTCCCTGTGATGTTACAGTGTTGTTACAGTCATGTTACAATTATGTTACAGTGATGTTACAGTGTTGTTACAGTCATGTTACAATTATGTTACAGTTATGTTACAGTCATGTTACAATTATGTTACAGTTATGTTACAGTTATGTTACAGTTATGTTACAATTATGTTACAGTCATGTTACAGTTATGTTACAGTCATGTTACAGTCATGTTACAGTCATGTTACAGTTACAGTGTTGTTACAGTTATGTTACAGTTATGTTACAGTCATGTTACAATTATGTTACAGTTATGTTACAGTTACAGTGTTGTTACAGTTATGTTACAGTCATGTTACAATTATGTTACAGTTATGTTACAGTCATGTTACAGTTATGTTACAGTCATGTTACAATTATGTTACAGTGTTGTTACAGTCATGTTACAATTATGTTACAGTGTTGTTACAGTGTTGTTACAGTCATGTTACAATTATGTTACAGTGTTGTTACAGTTATGTTACAGTCATGTTACAGTCATGTTACAGTTATGTTACAGTTATGTTACAGTGTTGTTACAGTCATGTTACAGTCATGTTACAGTTATGTTACAGTGTTGTTACAGTTATGTTACAGTCATGTTACAGTCATGTTACAGTCATGTTACAGTGTTGTTACAGTCATGTTACAGTCATTTTACAGTGTTGTTACAGTGTTGTTACAGTTATGTGACAGTCATGTTACAATTATGTTACAGTCATGTTACAGTGTTGTTACAGTCATGTTACAGTGTTGTTAAAGTGTTGTTACAGTTATGTTACAATTATGTTACAGTAATGTTACAGTATAGTTACATTGTTGTTACAGTGTTGTTACAGTGTTGTTACAGTGTTGTTACAGTTATGTTACAATTATGTTACAGTAATGTTACAGTATAGTTACATTGTTGTTAAAGTGTTGTTACAGTTATGTTACAATTATGTTACAGTAATGTTACAGTATAGTTACATTGTTGTTACAGTGTTGTTACAGTGCAGTACCTGCAAATCACACTGTGCCTGTGGGATTTACCACAAAAGAACTACTGCTTCTTGATAGACATGTTTTCACTGAAAAAATAAACAATTCTGTACGACAAACTAGTCTGTGTTGTTGTATTGTTGTTGTATTGTGCGGTTGTATAGATGAGTTTCCCGTTTGCAAACAGTGGAGGATGCGCACGCAGCCTAGTGGGAGAAAAGCCGCTGTGGCTATCAGAGCTATAGCAACTTGGCTGTCATTTTCACACTGATAACAAACAAATGGACAACAATGGCATACCTGGCTAGTTTGTCAGACTCTGATCGTGCAGATTATTTAGAAAACTTGTTTTAAGTACTGGTGAATGACTGCCGGACCCTTATTCAATCCCAGTTGTAAAATGGCTGGTAGACCGATTCAATGGCCAGACATATATATGTATCTGATTGAAAAGCCTAGTGTATACAAAAGACAGCCTCCGAGCATACAAATCTCTCAGTGTTGAGATCACATTAATTTCAGGGTACGACTTTTGACATACGGTGCTGAAAGAACAGGGTAGCTGTCGGATATTGCAAGACGAATGCGAGTACCGTCAATAGAGCATGCAGAAGTTACCTGGTGGTTAGTGCGCATTAGTCGGAGTTAGACAGTAGTTACAGTTACATCTCCCAGGAGGTATCATTCAGTTTATTTTATTATTATCAGTACCAACCTTTTAATTATCAACTGCTACCCGGTACTTACAGGACATTTGGGTAATTTCCCAGTGAAGAACCTCAGAGGTAATCAGAGTTAAAGCTATGCCTAACAGAAGGTATCATGTAGTTATCAGTACCTACCCAGTCCTTACAGGAGATTAATGAGTTTTGAGAGAATAACCCATGTGTGACCAATCCCAGTAGTTTCATAGTATCTATCCAGTCCTTACAGTAGCCTACCTATCCGGTCCTTACATGACACTAATGAGTTTTATGAGAAGAATCCATGTGGCTCTTTTTCAAAATGTCAAATCATTTTCAGAATTTCCGCAAAATTCACCAGTTCCTTGCGAGGGAAGCAGCTCAACTCCTGGTCCAGGCTCTTGTCATCTCCCGCCTGGACTACTGCAACGTTCTTCTGGCCAGGCTACCTGCATCTGCCATCAGACCCTTACAGCCAATCAGAACGCTGCAGCCCGTCTAGTGTTCAACCAGCCAAAATTCTCTCACATCACTCCCCTTTTCGCTTCACTGGCTTCCCATCTCTGCTGCATCAAATTCAAGACTCTGGTCCTCCCCTGCAGGGCAGAACATCAGACTGCCTCCCTATCTGCAGTCTCTGGTCAGGTTCCAAACCCCCGCCTCGTTCCCTCCGCTCCTCCACCCTCGCAGGTCGGCTCGCCCCTCCATCGCTACATGGGCTCAGAAGTCGCACATCCCGGTCACAACTCTTCTCATCTCTGGCGCCACAATGGTGGAACGAGCTCCGCCCTTCTGTCAAAACGGCCGAATCACTGCCCATCTTTCGGCGGAGACTAAAGACACATCTCTCTCGGTTACACCTGGACCCCTCTTGAACTAACCTATCTTCTTACCCTTCTTACCCTTTTATTTAAAAAAAAATTTCAACAAATGTTACTTATTCCTGTTGAAAGGCTTAGCTGATGAAGACTGTGATGCACAGTAAGTTTCACTACGACAAAATGTACTACTGTACAAAAGCGTCTGCTAAAAAAAAGCGTCTGCTAAATGACATAATGTAATGTAATGTTATTTCACTGCAGCTACCATGTAACTTCACCAGCTGAGCACCTTATACTAAAGCAAACCATCCCCAGTATTTTCACAGTAACGTCATGCCTGTAACCGATAACTTACCATGTCCTGTGGAAAAAGCCCTGTGTAGGATCCATGTTGTGCTGATGGATTATTGCAAGCAGTTTACCAGACATTGTACAGTAATTTCTGATAAAATGATAAAAAATGAATACAAAATCAGATAAACCATAAAATGAAAAATAGTCTACAAGTAACGTGCACAATGTGAAATTTTCCAAGAAAAACACTAATTTCTTACCTAGAACATGAAAAAATAGTGAGGACATAGCTCTGACATTGAGGGTTCATAGTTTATGATACTGAGTTACAACCGATAAAAAATAACCATTTGTAAGCACTTGAGCTGGGACTGGTAGCTAGCTAGCTAGGGATCATTCTCTGCTTTCTTTTTCTTTTTTTATTCTTGCACTTTTATTCTTGTCCTGTTTTATTCCTTGCATTTGTATTCTTGTTTTGTTTATATTCCCTGCATTTTTACTCCTGCTTTGTTTTAACCAATTTCTGTAAAGCACTTTGGTACAAACTTGTTTTGTTTTTTAAAGCGCTATATAAATAAACTTGAACTTGAAAAACTTGAACTTGCTAACAAGAGAATGGTACTATGGGCAACTCAAACTGTGTCACCTAACTTGCTGCAAGTCAATGAAGTTATACTTATGGATAAAAAGAAGATTACCAAAAGTGCAGATTTTCTCTCTTCCTATTTTCTGAGGTCTTCGAAATCCGTTGACATTGATGCCGACTGAAGCTGCTTCTGACTCTACAGCTGACTCTACAGCTGAACGTTGCACACATGCGTATTCTGCTTCCGCAAACTGTCTTCTTCTACTTCTTCTTCTTCCAGAATACGCATGCGTGCAATGTTCAGCTCTACAGATAATGCCTGGCTTTAGTCGGTGTTGTTTTTCCTGCACCAGCGTCAACAGATTTCGAAGACATCAGAAAATAAGAAGAGAAAACATGAAAAAAACTATTTTTTCATGTTTTAAGTAAAAAATAAAAGAACTGAACCTAACACTGTGTGCAAACTCGACCATTATTCCATGTTTATACATTTAAACTTAAGCATTTAAAATGTGTGGGTTAGATGTTTTTTAACTTGGAAATATGCCGAAGACTTCACTTCAGGATACGGTGCTCAAAGGCCGAAATTACTGTACAATGTCTGGTAAACTGCTTGCAATAATCCATCAGCACAACATGGATCCTACACAGGGCTTTTTCCACAGGACATGGTAAGTTATCGG
>NW_027281395.1:0-92085 GCF_046629955.1 Centroberyx affinis
GAGGACAGAGAGAGGGGGAGTGGGAATAAACAGCTCTTTGAAAACACTCCCCTGAGGCTTGCTTTTTCTAAAATTTCTCTCCCCCCATTTCACCAGTATCTCTCATCCAGTTCGCCTCCAAATGAGATGAAAGCCAGTCAACATTGCTAATCTAGTTTGTTGACAGTAACTGGCTAACGGACTGAATGGAAAAGCAATCTATATAGTGCAGTCAGTAGCAAAGAGGCCATTAACAGTTTTGTGTCTCTTCTTGGTTTGTTAGCTGTGTTGTCAAGCGGAAGGTAACACTGGGGGTTGTTCCAGGATCACCACTAGTGCGCAAATACATGTTTGAGTCATTTTCTCCTTTGAAGCAAAAGCTATTTCAGAATCACTTTATTTTTGAGATACAGCGGATGCACAGTAATTTGTCTTGGTGACATCAGTGCAGGAACTCATCAACATGTAGACATATTGGCTCACCTGCTACAAGGACAACAAGACCTTCCATTTAGTGCCAGGGGACGGAGCAGGACATACAATAAACAGCAGACAGTCATTCTACTCTACAGACATACAGTACATTTGGATTCTATGTGAATTGTTTGGTGCTTTCAGGTAGCGTGGCAAACAATAAGTTGCAAGGGCTAGAAAGAGCTAGAAAGAGTTCTTTCTAGACTCACCGTTTTCACAGACATTCAACAATCGTAACAAATACATCTTACAAATCTTGCTTCGATTGAAAGCAGCAAGTTCATGTCCCTTTGTTCCCTAGGTTGTTGAAAGGCATTATGGGAAATGTAGGAAGTGGATGAGGCAGGTTGAGGGAAAGTGGGTATACCAAAAAATAAATTATAACACTAAATCACAAAATAAATCCTGGACTGCACTGAACATCACCGATTGTTGAGATCTAACATTGCAAGAGTATCTGAGGGTGGATTTTTCCTTTAAGTTCACACATAAAGGATCTATTGATACTCATTCACAATCAATGCAGTGCAATCCATGTCAGCAAAGTGTCTGAACACAGGAACGGAACTCTTAGCTATCACCTCAGTTCTCTTATATGTCATTGCATTCAGAATATCAGAAACCACACAGGGAAGGCGCACAAACAGCAACAAGCATCCGCCACCCCGAGATTTCCCTTTAGTTTGCTTTTTTTTAAGGAGCCGTGGCACTTTATCCACGTTTACATTGTTCTTTCATTACTGATCTACAGAAGCAGAAAAATTAAATCCATTTGGCTTAACCCACTGTCCCCACTCATTGCCGCGCAGCACTATTCTGATGGATGAAGGCAATCTAGGTCCACTACCTCTCCGGCACTGAGGGAAAACACTTCTGTGTGCGCTGCACTTCCTCCCAGTGCCTCTGACACTGTGATTTATTGGACTGGAGCCTCCTGTCACCGGTGGGTTATCACTGCCACACTGGAACGGTTGCACACACTGGCCGCGGAGAGCCTGGGGCCTCATACTGGTGTCTTGTTGCGCTGCTACAGCATGCTGACGGTGCAGTCCTCAACACTGTGGGCTAGTGGTCATATTATAAATGCAAATAGAGGTGTCTTGTCCAATGAGCGTCACTGTAGAGGTAGAACTTTGAGAAATATTTGGTGTCAGCAGAAGTAATGTCTTACTGTGGAAAGAGTTTTAGAGGAATTGTTCACGCCAAAATGAAAATTCAGTGATTATCTACTCACTCCTCCTATGTCAGTTGAAACTCCACTGAAGTTTGTTGGACCACCAAACACACAGCGGGTTGGCTCCCATAGTTCCATCTCAGGCTTCTCCCAAACTATTGAAGTTAACAAGCACATACGCGCTCACACACACACACACATACACACATTCATTAATTTATGCTTATTGTGCTCACATACTCATTCAATCACTAACAGTTAAACACACACCTACACCCAAAGGACCACAATGGAAATAAGCTCTTGGCGCTTTATTGTGTTTTATCCTTTTGACAAATATTGTACAAAGATATGATGCCTCCTGGTGAGGCTGTGCATATATTATTTATGTATATATGTCATATATTTTTTATATTGTCAATAAAAAAATCTCAATTCAGTTCAATTCAACGGGGCCACCTATCACAGCGACAAATAAAGTATAAAATTTCCATCACATTTCTCCGAACAGCTTGTGCCACTTTGTGGCAAAATACAGGAGATAAAAAGGTAGATATTGGACTTGTGGACCCGCAGTGGAATTGTTTGGCTACAAAACACTTGTATTATGCTGCACAAGCTGTTTGGAGAAATCTGATGGACATTTTATGCTGTAATATGACAGCCCCATTAACTTCAATAGTTTGGTAGAATACTGAGATGGAACAACGAGGGCTGAATTTTGCTTTGGGGTGAACTATTCTTTTAAAGACTATTCCTTTAAAGACAATGAAGCACTTAGAATACTAATTGACTGTCAGGCATTTCATAACTTGTTGAAATACTTGCTGCGGTTTGGTGAAGATTTGGCTACACATAAACACACATCAGATTCTCATATGTACATTTACTGTACATACAGGCCGTCCCAGTGCGGGTCGATTAAACCCAACACCTGAAGGATCTCCAGCATCGCACCACAGGAAACCACCCCAGGGAGAAGTAGGCTAAAGGATTATTGAATCACACCAAAGCGGCTCTCCATGACTGTAGAGGGGAGAGGGAATTATTTGTGGCCATTCTCTGTCTGGCTGCGTGAAATTACCCAGCTGCCCCCAGACCTATTTTTGAAAGGAGCCACAGCTGCGAAATGGGACTGGAGCACCACTCTGCGTTTGCTGTGTGTGTGTGTGTGTGTGTGTGTGTGTGTGTGTGTGTGTGTGTACGGTAGCCATGAGGTGGAAATTACAATTACAAAGAAAGAAAGACACTCAAATGCAACAAGCTGTTATGATTACAAAGAAGGAAAGATTGTAACAAAGACAGCTGTGATTACAAAGTTGGAAACATGATTAAAAAAAATCTGTGCAATTAGAAAAAATAAAATAAATGTGAAAGCACCACTGAAAGAGTTGTTGTGCTTACAAAAAGCTGGAAATGTGTCATATTCATAAAGGCAGCAAATACAAAAGAGTCTGATGTAAATTCAAAAAGGAAAAAAGTCTCAATTCCCAAGACAGGAACATGAAACAAAAGCAATGAAACGTGAACTAAAAGAGAGTTTAACCCATGTTTGACGTCATTCAGTTTTGCTTCCCAGAATACAAAGCATCTAACACAATGTGTGGCTTTACTGATTTGAAAATGGGAAAAAATATTGATGCTCAACCTGATAAAAACAACATGCAGTAGGCATAGTATGAGATGCATGCGTGTAATGCTGTTTAATGATGCCACATTTTCCCACAAAACGGTATGAATTACTTGTAATAAAGAGCGTAAATCCTTTGATGCATAAACAATTAAACCACTTTTTTTTTAAAACCCCTTCTTTGTTCTAAAACAGCCCCACTGTATTTACTGTGTATTACAAAGCCTACTCAGCCTCAGGAATATGTAGTGTTCGAAGTTAAGGAGAGGAAAATCTCCTTTAAATTTAAATGTACTGTACCTTCAAAGTGTAAAAACTTACAGAGATTGTCCAGCAGTTTCTGTAATTGTGACAGCGGTTGGTGTGAATTACAGTATTTCCATCTTTCCATCCACAACAGCTGCTTTGGGATTTCAGTTTGCTTCTTAAATATAATTGTAGTAATGTAATCATAATTATGATTGATTAAATTGCGATTAATTGCAATTGTGACAGCCTGTTTTTGCATTTGTGGCCCCTGTTGGTTTTTCATCAAGATGGCTGTTTTTGTAATTGCCTTTCCTTCTTTGTAATTACAGCAGCAATTTTGTGATTGCAGCAAGTCTGTGTAATCATGTTTTCTTTGCAACAGCAACAATGCTTTTTGTTATATACATTGTGTTCTTTTTGACAGCTCTTGGTGTATTCTTGCTTGTTTTCTTCTAATCACAGTATTAGTAATTGTGTTTTGCTCTTTGGGACCTTGGTTCTTTTCGTAATCACGGCACCGCTTTCTGTTTTCAGGCTTACTTCTTGCGGTTTTTATGTAATTACAATTCCTTTGTAATTTTGTTAGCAAGAGGTGTGTTAATATTGCTGAGTGTACGTATGGACAAATTCCCAACACATTATATATGGGTTCACTTCATTGACCTGGACCTCACCCACAGAGACTGCAATTACCCAGAGTGCACTGTCAGTCACAAAACCTGCATTTAATTGCAGTGAGAGAAGAGCAGCCGGCGTTTACTTCATTAGAGTAAGAGCTGCACACAGAGCGGTCAAATAGCCCGTAAATACACATTTACACAGCTGAGAGCCCAAAGGCCAACAAAGAGATGGATGGGAAATAAGCAGGAATTACTGGTGTTAATTGGCATGTTGACACTCTACGCTGTTTATAGGACAACTATTGGTTTCCAGTCATCACTGCCAGTTTGAAATCTTAGAGAGCCAAAAGGATAATAAAGGTGTTTTTTTAAGTTTGCACCGGTGGTCTAGGTTCCCCTCTGCTCTCCATTCTTCAGCATAGTTGGAGATATCAGCACTCATTTTCCTCCTTTCAGAAGAAGCCATTTGCTGCTATTCATCCTTGTACAGTATGAAAAACAACTTCCAGAGAGTGAGAGAATCCATCACAGTAAACATGAAGCCTTCATTTGGTTTGGTCAAACTTTCTGTTTTCTCCTCATTTCATTGAGCTGAGTCGAGTGTTTTCATCTCAGCGCTGTGTTATGTTCCGCTCTGCTTCCTGTCACTCAGCTGACACCACAGGAAGAAATGGAAGTCTCCTCCAGGAAATAACCCTTCAAAAACACTTTACTGTCACATCCATGACGTTTTTATTTGGGGCGTCTTTGTTAGCCAGGACAGCAGTTAATTTTAAGATAGGTTTGACACCGTACAGTTAAAATTTTAAAAACAACACAAAAACAAGTAAATGTTAAAAAATGACATACAGCATGCATTGTAAAATGATTGGGAAAATGTAAACAAGATGTAGACAGTAAAAGGGCACTAGCAGACCCACAACAACTTTAACCCTGATATAGATGTGTTAAAGTAACAATCTGCATCATTTTCATATAAATAAATGTCCATTCTGCTACTTTCGATTGCTGATTAATATAATAGTGATTCAATCTATATCCAGTTCATGAAAGCTTTTACGTTTGCTGTTCTAAACACCCGGTGTCTGCTAGGGCTTTCCAGGGAAAAGTCCTCTAGGAAGTAGGAAGTGATGCGTTTTATGTTTCCAGTTTGTTTGGAATAAATAGAAGAAGAACTGGGTAGTTAGCATGAGCAGCGATAGCCACCATGGCTGAACAGACAAAGAAAATAGCACCACCTACAGAAACTCAAACTGCATCAACAGAAAATCCAAGGAAAAAGACGTCACAGTACCGCCCATCCTGTTTGATTGACAAGATCTTGGAGATTACCACTTTAAAAATTGGAAAGGGGAAAAATAAGTGAAATCCCTCACAGGAATCCTGCTCCTGATTAAAAGACCTTCCCGGTTAAAATGTTTTCAGAACTGCTCGCCGTCCCCTCAGATGTGACAGGTGGCGGTATCTCATCTGAACCGGTAAACACCATCAGGGACCATAAATGCACAGTTGGTCCGCTTCACACCCCCACTGATGGCCCCGTTACATCAACATGTCCTCCTCACCACCGGCCCACGTCCCTCCATGTGTCACTCTGTCCCACAGGGACAGGCTGTCAGTGTCACGTCCCCACAACTCACAAAAACTGTTACTGTGGATGTGTCACCGTGCTTTTGCATGCTCATATCAAGCACAGATGAGGCAGAGGGCTAGAGACAGAGATAGTGTCTAGTATCTTTTGGAACATTTATATTTAATTTATCCCATGTATGCCTTCTGCAAGATGCTGCATATTCTAAATGAGTGGTTCTCAACGTGGGTGTTGCAAGATAATTTTGGGGGGGTCGTGAGATGATTTATGGGATAGGAAAAACACATTTCTATTATACAGATTTTCAGATTTTTCTCTCATTTCTGTTTTTTTCATGTGGAATACTGAATAGTTTTAAGCCTCTATGACTCTGATAATTAATCAGATGAAACAACCTGAAAAGAGAAAATAATTATTTGTGGAACTGCATATGCAGCCTGTAAGCTTTGTTTTAAGGGGTCACGAGCCAAAAAGGTTGAGAACCACTGCTCTAAATGAATGTCCTTACTCAAATTTGGGTGATCTTCATGTTTTTCTTCACTTGAAGGATTACATGGTTCCTCTATGGGTTGAGAACGCTTTTGTCGTAGAAAATTGTTTCAAAACCCCATTGGATAAACTCAAAAATGCATGGCGGTCAATCTGAAATCAAGGCTGTTTTTCTTAGTTCCTGAAAAGCTGACAACAGCGACATTCGTCACTGCAGGGACTGAGATCTCTCAGTTGGCTTTTATTTTCTCACCCCAACAGTTAAGCCTTTTCGATTCATGCAAAATAAGTGTGCGTAACATGTTTTATACCATCGTGCTGTTGCATCACTAGGCGTAACTGCCTTTTGTAACATGTGCTTCACGCAAACACAGATCCTCCCAAGATTTGGTGAACAGTGTTTGATGTTTTGTGGTTGGACGAGACTTTGACAAGCCAGTAAACACTTTGCCGCACGGCTTTTGAAGAGCCTGTCAAAACAAATGGCCTGCATTCAGTACATTTCAGTACATGATGCAAGTGAGGATCAAACGACCGATTATGCACTGTGGCATTGCAGTGTTTGGATGTTCTTTCTCTTGCATTCTATTGTGTTGTTTTGTATGTTTTTCACTGAATAACAATTTGTACGTGTGTGTGTGTGTGTGTGTGTGTGTGTGTGTGTGTATGTGTGTGTGTGTGTGTGTGTGTGTGTGTGTGTCCGTCCAGGGGCAGGGGGAGGTTTCAGCGAGAGGCTCAGCCATGGAGGGGGACTGCCTCAGCTGTATGAAGTACCTCATGTTCATCTTCAACTTCTTCATCTTTGTGAGTTTACCACTTTCTCTGCGCTATATTCCTCTGTTTCAGACTGAAATCAAAGCAAGCAAAATGCAAATAAATACTACCAACAATTCTTCCAGGTTATTCTCAATTTGTCAATGAGATATAGAGTTGAGGTACTACAATTATAAAGGTTTTGGTTGACTCAAAATGTCCTCATGGTGCTTATGTAACCATTCAAGAATTTTTGACAAGATAAAAATATTTTTTAAAAATGCGGCGGCAGACTTCACAGAAAATTAAAAACATAATCTCTACCCCATTCCTCCATCTAGCAAGCATCTTGGCTTGTTGTCTCCCAGTTAGTAGATAAGATAAGATGAAACTTTAATGATCCCTGTGAAGCTGTTGCAGCAGCAAATATCACTGCAGCAGGATACAGCAAAGAAAACAGGGTAACACTTTACAATAAGGGTACATTAATTAAGGGTTAGTAAATGCTTAATAAGCATTAACTAACTAACTAACCCTTAATCAACAGTTAACTAATGTGTAATCATTTACTAATGGTGTTCATGTTAGCTAAGGTATTATTTATACCTATTATTTATACATTATTTAATAGTCATCTTTATAAACTATTAAATAATGTATAAATTAATACCTTAGTTGAACATCATTAGTAAATTACACATTAGTTAACTGTTAATTAAGCTTATTAAGCGGCCCTTAACCCTTAACTTAGTGTACCCTTATTGTAAATTGTTACCAAAAACAGAATATAAATAAGAATATAGCAAAGGAGGGTCATACACATTAAGTCGAAATGCATGAATGAAATTATGACAAGGTATGGATTACAGCATTACAGCAGTAGTTGTTGAGGGAGGAGAGACTACCTGCCTACCTATCTAACATCTAGCTACTTAACTAACTGCCCCCCTCTCTCTCCCAGCTGGGTGGCTCCTTCCTGCTGGGTGTGGGTGTGTGGGTGCTGGTGGACCCGATGGGCTTCAGGGAGATTGTGGCGGCGAACCCCCTGCTGTTCACTGGGGTCTATGTCATCCTGGCCATGGGAGGCATGCTGTTCCTGCTGGGCTTCCTGGGCTGCTGCGGGGCCATCCGCGAGAACAAGTGCCTGCTGCTCTTTGTGAGTCTGCAGTGGTCAACGTGGAGTCTGTAAATGTCTTTTGAGGAGAAGGAGTTTTGTCGTGCGGTCAATGACTTTGATACTGTATTTATATCGAAGAAAGGGAATTAACACTCAGAAAACAGTAAGCAGTATAGTGGTAAATAAAAAAGTGGGTTAACTCCAGTGCTGATCATCATCAGTCAAACAAACACCAATGTTAGAAAAAAATAAATTATGTTTTCAGAAAAGCTTTCATTTATTCTTTTCCCCTTCTAAAGCCTAACTCTAGACACTTTTGGGCCCTATTTTCCCATTATTTTCCATCATACCAATTGATTCTGACTAAAATCAGTGGCTTCACTCTAGAGCTATACTCACATCTTGAGTGTAACGTTCCCAAACAGTCCTATAGGGCCAGTGAATGCTCCAAAAATCAACCCCAAAAGCACACAAAGTAAGTCTTTTTCAACATATTGATTGCTCACTCTATAATGAGACATGGGTAAAAAGATGTAAAGGAAAATTAAATACATATATGAATGCCTATAGTACAGAGTGATATGTTGAAAAAGACATGCTTTGGATGCTTTTGGAGTTGATTTTTGGAGTGTCCATTGGCCTGTTATGATTGTAATGGAAGCTGCATCCAGGCTAACAAGACGTAATAGCTCTGAAGTGAAGCAGTTGACATGATTTTGGTCTGAATCGATTGGTGTGGGTGGAAAATGGTTTGAAAACAGGGTCCAGGTCGAAAATGGTCTGAGTTGAAAGACCCTATCCCCATATATCTTACATCAGGTTGATACTACTTCATATAATAAATCATTAATTTGTTTTATTAAGGCTCATATGAGCCTAAAAAGGTGGCTAAACTGTATTCCACAAATAAAAAGGTGGGTAAACTAACTTGTCTGTAAGGGATGCAAGACCACAGTAAGACAATGCAAGTGAGCCACCTAGAGGAGTTGAATGTAACTGCAGTTCAAATATATAGAGAATGGTATGGCTGCATCCTTATTACTACTTATTACTAGCAGTGTACTATATGTTGTGTAAACACCGTCAATGGATTTGTTAGTTGCTGCAGGAGCAAATATTTCATTTTCATTATTTTATTTCTTTACAGTGTTGTGAGTGTTTGAAGTTTTTCCACATGTATTTCTTTTTGAAAATATATACAGTCCCTAGTGGTTGTTTCAATTATCTGGAGTCCTAAAAACATTTGCTTTCACTCGACAGTCTATGCAGAATATGGTGATGTGTAGACTATAGTAATCTATATAAAGCATAAGCATGCGGGCCAAGCAGACATTCTGACTCTTTCTTTCTTTCTTCACTGAACTCAGTTCTTCATGCTCATCCTCTTCATCTTCCTGGCTGAGCTGGCAGCAGCCATCCTGGCTTTCCTCTTCCGAGAGCATGTGAGTAATGTTAATCAGATCAATTCACATGATTAGCAGGCAAAACTGGAGCACAGTAATAATTATACAGTCAACATTATATATATTGCTGTGTCAATATATTGCTGTGACCAGGGGTATGCCACTAGCACAGTTATTGGCAATAGCCATGCTATGTTGTTGCTTGTGATTGACAGTTTGTCTGTTGTGATGCTGTTTCCCATTCTGACTGTCAAGTTTTAACAACAGGCATGATGCAGTGGCTTTTTTTATATTATCTTAATGCTGTTCTTTTGATGGATGATGATGTTCTTAAAGGAATAGTTCACCCCAAAAAAAAAGCATAAAATGTCCATCAGATTTCTCCAAACAGCTCATGCAGCATAATCCAAGTGTTTTGTAGCCAAACAAACTGCACTGCAAGTCCGAAAGTCCAATATGTACCTCATTATCTCCTATATTTTCCTCAGCAACATTACTTTGCTGCAAAACACAACAGTCACATGTTCATCCTACAGCAGTCGGAAAACTGTCATATAGCCAATAGCGTACGTCTGGGGGGCAGAGCAAGCTATTACAGCAAACATTTGATGGATATTTTATGGTTTTTTTGGAGCGTATAAAGATGGCCCTGTTATCTTAAACTTCCTGTGTGTCTGGTGGTCCTACCTCAGTGAAGTTTCGACTGACATGGGGGAGAGGAGATTATGACTGAATTTTCATTTTGGGGTGAACTATTCCTTTAAGTCATAATGCTTGTGTTTTGTGCTATGTTTGTATATTTTTGTGTATTAATGCTTATATACAGTTTGTTTTTATGCACCTGGCTACAAGTAGAATTTCCTGAACTGAACTGAATTGTGCCTCTGTGCAGCTGACCAGACAGTACTTCACCAGAGAGCTGAAGCGTCACTACCAAGGCCACAACAACACCGACGTCTTCACATCCACATGGAACGCCATCATGACCACGGTGAAGCATTGATTTTCCAATTACTGTGCCTGCTTTTGTTTCTGCTGTACTCTATCCACATTATAATCAAAACCTTGTGCCAACATTACAGTGCAGCACTGTCACTGTCAGAGTGTGTGTCTCTGCAGCCGGTTTTAGCAGTGGCATCACATCATGCTTTTTACACAGTTTGATTGCTGCGGCGTTAGCAGCCCCGAGGACTTCGAGGAGAGCCTCTTCAGGCTGCTCAGCCCCAATAAGATGGTCCCTGAGGCCTGTTGCCAGAGGAACAGTTACCCTGGAGACGTGGACTACATCAGTGTGGAGCAGTGTGTGAGCGGCAGCATGGCCTTCCGACACAACAAGGTCATAAGAGAAGACGCATTAGTCACACACACACACACGCATCACATGCACACACACTTTTAAACATGTGAATGCACATGTAGTATGTGTATCAGGGGGTTCGGGGGAAAGTTGAAAGTTCATCCTCTTCTGTAAGGCCTGCCACCAGTTTCCAGCAGTGAGAAAGAAGTTAAAGCAAATCATAGTGGTACAAATTGAGTCTTTATTTTCCAATATGCAATGCAAATTTATGAATTTAAAAGTTAAATCATCAAGTTAAATTCACCCTGAAAATGACCACAATGCTCCTAAAAATCAGATCAAGGGGGCAAAAAGTACCCCTGAAAAAAAAGGTTAACTTCTTTCCCTGATGTGTATGTAACTGCATATGTCGTGTGCAAGTAAATACACAGAAAAAAGCACATTGTTGTGCAGAAAAATACACACACCACATGTTTTGCCTGGTTTTCACATCAGGGATATCGGTTCAATGCTCTTTCATAAAGGATATAACAGTTATTCAGCATGGGTTCATAACTGTGCTCTCATTTAACTGCAGTACTCATAGCTGTGTTTTCCATGCAGGGCTGTTACTCAGCGATGGTGGACTACTTTGAGACCTACATTTACATGGCAGGAGCTCTGGCCATCGTGGTGCTGACTATTGAAGTACGTTCCCACACATCTTCCTTTGTCTAAATATAATTCACTGGTTGTAACCTAACCTACTTGTTGGTCTTCTGCCTTGTCTGTTTGTGTTTGTGTTTGTGTGTGTTTGTGTGTGTGTGTGTGTGTGTGTAAGGAGTAATTTGTATAGACAGTTCAAGACAGAAACAAGTGTGCCAAGACTAATCAGTAATATTATCAACAGTGTTGAGGGTGTTACTTTGTAATGAGTTACTTTTTTGTGGTAACTAGTAACTTAATGTGCATGTTTTTCAATTCTTGTTTAGTTACTTTTAAAAGTTAGAATGTTGTTACTTTTATTTTTCTTCATATTGTTTCATTTTTGTTGGCACAAAAATTTGAAAATCCCTTTCATGCAGACAACATGCTGCTAATTGAAAAAACACAATCTAAGTATGTTTGATCTTTAAAAACAATAGTGCAATAGTCTTGCATTGCATTTTATGTTGCTACAGCACATTTCTGAAGTGGGGAAACACAAAAGCTCTAAGTTACTTTTTATAAAGAGTAACTTTGTAAGGTAACCAGTTTACTTTTTTTAAGTAATGAAGTCACTCTCCACCTACATATGACTCATGCAGCAAGTTCACGCCCCTTGTCTGAGGGTGGTCGAAAGGCATTCTGGGAAATGTAGGAAGTCACTAACGGAAGTAGAAGTAGACGAGGCAGGTTGAGGGAAAGTGTGTACACGAAAAAAAGGAAATTGCAACACTTCATCAGAAAAATAAACACCAGAACATCACAGATCAATGATATCTAACAGTGTAAAAAGTATCTGAGTGTGGATTTTTAACTTTGGACTCCACTGTGTGAGCTGTGGCTGCCAGCTGGTGTGTGTTTTTGTCTCTGGAGAGATTTACCCTCCACCAGAGCCTCAACCTACATTAAAACCCTGTCCCTGTACTGCCACCCTGCATGTCTGCCATCATCCTAACATCCCCAGAGTCTGAATGAAGTGAATCAGTGCATGAAGAGGTTGGACCTTCTGCTCCACTTTAAGAAAGGATGCCTGCACTTCCTCTGATCGCTGTCTGTCTTGTTCTCTCCCCAGCTCTTTGCCATGGTGTTTGCCATGTGTTTATTCAGAGGCATCCAGTAACCTCCAGCAGCACAAGCATCATGAGCCACCAGGAAGGCACAAGCAAAAGAATGCAGAAGAAAACAAAAAAAACTGTAAAAATATGAAATGTATTTGTACAGTGATGGTCTTTTTATGTGTCTCAGTGGATATGTGATATCAGTTTGTACTTCACAGCAGGGCTTTTGAGGTGCTGCTTCAGGCACAGTAGACACACAGGACCGGGAATAAGCTGTGACCTGGCTGTCGTGTCCAAAACAACAGAAGTGGATCATTTGAGGCCCGGTTCTGCACTCTGCACTGTTTCCCCAAAAGTAAAGGATTATCGTTAGTGCTCAGAAACTACAAAAGCTAAACACAAAAGGGAGCTTAGCGGAGAGAGCCAGTACATTCTTGCAGGGTTCGATGTAAAGTATTATGATAATGGAGTGTTCAGTGATGAAGTATGTCATGGAGCACCTGTAAATTTAATTCATGCATCTTCACTTAAAGAGATTGTGCGTGTGTGTGTGTGTGTATGCGTGTGTGCGAGTGTGTGTGTGTGTGTGTGTGTGTGTGTGTGTGTGTGTGCGAGCGCATGCATGTGTGTATATGTAAATATGCATCAGTAGGACTGTGCCAGTGTACAGTATGTGTTTTTCCCTTTGTGCATAGTGTAATGATGTTCATTGCATCGGTGGTTATAAAATGGGACTTTTTAGCTAAAATTAATTCTTTCTGTACATGTGTTTGAAACCTCCAATTTATTTGTAAATGGCACTGATTGACATTAAAATGATTTCTGTGATGTCAGTGATGTATCAGTTCATCCTTTATGCACAAATACTGCAGGACAATTGCACAAACAGAAAGATTACTTCTGTTTTGAAAGGATCAAATTACTGCCTAAAACCTTAGGGGCCTTCCTATGCCAGGTAACCATAGATTCAGTACACTGTTATAACTCATGTCAAGGCATGTAAGGTGATATTAAAAACAAAAGTAGAAGAAGAGGCAGGCGTCATTTCTGAAGTTTGTTGTGTGCCTCATGCAGGATCGTCCAAATAATGTACGTGTAAATATTTAAACGTTTAGAGTTCATCTATTGCCAAATGTGGAGAACAACATTTCTGGAACACAGTAGGACGGCTGCACTGTGCTTGGGATTGGTTTTGTCACACATGGTTGGAGAGGGTAAGTCCAGAAATGCTGATAACTTAATATGGAGAGAATGACTTTAGTGTTTACTGTGTCCCCTGATATATTCTCAATATCTAGTTTGGACACTTAGATAATAAAGACATTATTTGTTAAAGGATAATACCAGCGTTTTTTCTTTAAGTTTGTGCCAATGGTCCAGGTTCCTCTCTGTTTCTGCGCACAGTCAGCATAGTTGGAGATATCAGGCTCATTTTCCTCCTTTCAGAAGAAGCCATTTTTCTGCCATTCATTCTTGTCCAGTATGAAAAACAACTTCCACAGAGCGAGAGAATCCATGACAGTAAAACTGAAGCCAAACTTCTCCATATTTCATTGTGTTGAGTGTTTTCATCTCAGCGCTGTGTTACGTTCCGCTCTGCTTCCCGTGAATCAGCTGACACTCAGGAAATAATCCCCCAAAAAACATGTCGCCGCTAAAACTTTATCGTCACATCCATGTCTTCTTATTTAGGGGATTCTTTGTTAGCCAGGACAGCGGTTAATTCAAGCTAGGGTTGACACCGTGAAGGTTTTATTTTAAAAATGATTGGGGCAAATGTGATGTAGGCAGAAGTAAATGGGCTATAACTCTTTGTTTTTTATTTTATTTTATTTAACCTTTATTTATCCAGGTTAGCCTCACTGAGATTAAGAATCTCTTTTTCAAGAGGGACCTGGCTGAGAAAAGCAGCACAAAGTTACAGACGCCACAACAAACATCTCATCACATTACAGCATTATACATGATCAACAAACATTCAATGTTTCATATAAAAGCAATTTAAACTATGAGGAAAAACAATTACCTACCTCCCTACCTTTAACCATTGTAAAAAACATTCAATGAGACCAGCTCCTGTAGTTTCAGGTCCTTCTGGAGCTCATTCCATGCCATAGGGGCTGAGAACTGAAACGCCTTTTTACCAAACTCTGTACGAGCCTTTTTTACATTCAGTAAAAACTCTTACTGGCACTGGTTTTCTCCTTTAAATATCCTAAATAGTTTTGCTACCATGCGCCACACATTCACGGTCTGATCTCCCATCACTTATGTCTCCAGGCAGCGTTGTGAAAGTGCTCTCCCAGCCCGGTCAGCGGGTCACCCTGCCGTGTTCGTACCACTATGAGGACCACACACACATCACACAGCTCTCTGTGCAGTGGAGGAGCCCACGCAACGAGCTGCTGTGCCACTACATCAAACACAAGGCCTTCCAGAACTGCACTGTGGGCTACACCATCTCCTACACACCAGGCAGCATCACACTGACTATCCAAGAGGTCAAAATGGAGGATTTCGGGGCTCATGTTTGTTCCGTGAGCAAACGCCATGAGTTCACTGACTACAGCATTGAGCTGGCCATGATGACGGGTGAGTGTGATACGTGGGGCTGAGACGTTTATGCAGCTGAAAAATATATGTACGCATATGTTACTTATCACAGCCCATGTGTGAGATGTAATATTGTGGGTTGTGGTTGTTTCTTTAGAGCCCGTCACTTCAGCGCCAACGAGTGGATGGAGTCAGTCAGGTATGTTCACATGCAGCAGTCTGCGGATTGTAGTTTCCCCTTACACAGCAAATTTTCCTAGCGTTAAAGGAATAGTTCACCCCAAAATTACATTTTAGTCATTATCTCCTCACCCCCATGTCAGTCCATTGAAGTTAGTAGGAGCACTAAACACACAGTGAGTTAGCTCCATCTCAGCTTTCTCCCAAACTATTGAAGTTAACAGGTAATTTCTTTACAGCTGAAAAAAAAAGTAGAATAATGTTTTTTGTAGCCAAACATTTGCACTGTGGGTCCAAAAGTTCAATATTTACCTCATTATCTACTATATTTTAATTACTGACAATGCTTTGTTCTGAGACTTGCCAACAGTCACCCTACAGTAGCAAACAGGGTTTTTGACGTGACCGGAGCATTGTCATCATTATTATATTATGCTGCATGAGCTGATCTTATGTTTTTTTGGAGTAGCAAAAACATGGCCCTGTTAACTTCAATATATTGGGAGAAGGTTAAGATAGAACTACAAGGGCATAACTCACTGTCTTTGGTGGCTTTACCAACATCTAGAGTGAGGAGATAATGACTGAAACTTAATTTCATTTTTGGGTGAATAAATTCCTTTAATAAGTATTGATTTTTCAGTGGCAATTATTTGGAGTTGTTTGTCCCCTCATAGTGCTGATATGGCTCTGGGGTGGCTGTTCGAAACTATCAAGTGATAATTTAACTCTGATGCTTGTGAACTTAAATAAACACTGAAAACACTGAAACACTGTATGTTTCTGATTTTAATTTCATCCAAAAAAAACTGATTTATATTATCTATCAATCATTTATGAAAAGTTAATAGCAACATTATCTTAATCTATAAGAATGAATCATTGAATAGTTCATTAATGTCTTCAACTGTCTGTAAAATTATGACACACAGCTCATTTAAAATAGCAAGAAATGAATGCAATATTTATGCATATTTTCTAACTTTAGTGTCATATATTATAAATGGTGTTCATCTTGAATTTGGCATTTTTCACCTGGCATTTTGCAGCTCTTATGGATTAGATGCCTTATATAATAAATGAGCTTTGATGCATATGAATATATGTGTATAATGTAAGACAGCTAATGATGTGAATCTTTGTCTCCTCAGGTCACACCAGGAGACTCATCCTTCTTCCTGCTTTGTCATTGTTCATTTGCATGTAGGAGATAAACAGCTGAAAGATTGTCTTCACTGTGCGGTGATGCGGCCACATACGCAAACATGCTTGAATTTACTTTTTAAAACTATCTGGAAAATAAACATAAGTCCATGTTATAGCCACTCCCACCCTGTGCACAGTACTGAATAAAGTCTGCCTATATATGAGCAATGGCATGGTGTCATGTTGTTTACATGACTCTAGTATGATGCGCACGTGTGTGTGTGTGTGTGTGTGTGTGTGTGTGTGTGTATGCTTACATCATGTATAAGATTTTCCCAGTGGATGACATACTGCACAGATCCAGCCTCTCTCTCACATGCCTGCACATGAGAAGTACGTCCTTATTTCTGTTGGGATGCTGTATAGAAATGGCAGGGGAATTTAGAGCTCTGCTTCCTATTGGACAGTCTGTTTGTGTATGTGTGCGTGTGTGTGTGTGTGTGTGTGTGTGTGTTTTATTTCTATACACGAGCTGACAGCAAGGTTATAGAACAAAAGTGGCGTAAGTGACCTTTTCCCAATTTTATAGCAGAACCATTCATACTTTTACTGAGATTAGGATTCAGAAAATTGAAATTCTATAAAAAAAAAAAAAAAGGTATTAAGTGCAGTTACACCCTTTATGCACCAAATTGAATCTACTAATTGAATTTACTTGAGTCCTTTGGATTTTACCCTTTATTTTAATTTTGTTTATGGTTACAAATGTCTTCTTTTGTTCATCAAATAGAGCTCAACATGAGATTTCCAATGATATATGACACTCATTTTCATCCAAAATGTCACTTTTCTCACCAAACCCTGGACACATTACACTGGCTATTACACGTTTTCTTTTTTTGTTTGTTTTTTGCAGAACTCCAACATTCAGAAATTCCTATCTAATATCATCTATCTATCTAATATCCTCACACACACACTGGCCACGTGCCTCGGCCTTCACTGGACTGAAGCTTATTTCCAGGAATAGCTGAGGCAGAATAATTCCTAGAAAGACTGCAGGAGGCTTCGAGCTACATAACTACATAACTAAGCTTCCTGCACGCTGTACTGTACTGCACATGTCACATGACTGCCGCTGCACTTACAGCTCCATCTGGCTCTGAGTAGCAGGTGTAGCCTACAGGCTGCTGCAATTACAGTAAAACTAACTTGTATGTTCACACAACATTGTCTCTGGTCATTAAAAAAAAACACCATCAAGGAAGATTACATAGTACTGGACCAACAGTAACAACCTGTCGCTATTACATGATTGATTTATGATTTTCTATTTTGACTTTCTGAACTATTACTAAAGGAAAAAGCACATCAATGAATGAATTTCTGAGAAACAAAGTTGGGGGGAAGACCAGCCTCTCTCTGTCTCTAGTTTCCTTTCCCCCCCCCTCCCCATGTGTTTCCTCACATGGGGATAAATGGTAGCATTACATAAGGATGTAAGACATTTTATGTAATCATTCAGTACTAAGCTTCAACCCAAGTCAAGATTTCAGACTTTATAAGAATACCAAAGAGACTGATTACAATATCGCTGGCTCTGCTCCTCACATAGAGCTGTAAAGATTCATGACTGGCGCTAAACACGCAAGTTTTTCTGTCAAGTCAGTCCTCAGAGCAAAACATGTTAGTGGCAATTATATACACCAAGCGAATGGACTCCTTTAAAATATAACCTATTGTTATTTTATCTTAGCTATATACTGCATTCTTGAAATGAACTTTGCCCATAAAAGGCCTCTTTATACATTATTCTGTAACATTGATTTTAGAAATTATGTAGAAACCTTATCAAACAAACTGAAGCCTAAACTTGTGAAATCTGTCAGACTTTTTTAACCTTTTCAAATTCATGTGAAAGCCCTGCAGCTCATCCTGTCATTCATGAATATTTTATAGCCTGTATTTGTTTCTCTATAAAAAGAGTTATACAGTATTTTCATTGAACCCTATAGTGCTGCGATATTGCTATTTTCCACTTGATGGCGATATTGTCATAACATATCCAACAGTCAACTCATGAACCTGAAGCAGCCATAACTGGATGGTCAGTGATGAAAACCCCTGTGAAGCTGAAGATGATGCAGTAATGTAATACAGTGTCAGCAGCTGGTTTGCTCTGTACTGTAAAGTGAAGAGTGAAATCAAAATAGACGCGTCCTGGTGTGGAAGAAACCAAATCCTCCGGGGATCGGATTCACAAAGCGCTCTCAAGATAGACCTGAAGAAGTTACCAAAGAAGGGTATTAAGAGCAATTCCCAAATATTTCCTTCAGATTAGTCTCATCTCTTACAAGCTTCTCTTGGTTCCTTACTTATTAACTTGTCAAACAGGGCCGACCTGGCAACCGCAATGTAAACAAACATAAAAGGGGGATTTTCCTCCCAAGCTGCAGCCCATAGTGCTTCCATCTAGAGAACAATTTGGGACAAGTTTATTTAAATAAGTCACTTTAAGTGCAGGAAAAGGTTCAGACATTGGTTGCTGCCTTTTTGGCTTAAGGCCGATTAAGTGCAACTTCCTAATTTGTTTCTTTTCATGAGACAAATCAAATAAAAGTAGTGACAAACTAAGATTAAGAATAAAATGTGTTTATATGAATTTAGAGGCTTATCTTTTCATTGCAACAATGTTAAGACGGCACTTAACAAGATTTTTCTTTTCCTAAGAAGGGTTTATGGTCACTCTGAGCGACAACCATCATGATTTTGAGTCATTGCCTTCATGCCATGACACAGATATTTCTTGATAACAGCTGCATCAACTTAGCAGGAAAAAAGGAATCCTTATTGGTAAGAGGACAATGTGTTTTTCTGCTTTGAATAAAAAAGACCGAGGAGTTTAATTCACATAATTCTCACAGTGCATTAGATGTACTGAACTACCTCATATAACTCTCATTTCCATCTGTGTGTCCACTCCTTTTCTACTCTCCCAAGTCTTTCAGGATGATATTTCCACTTTTAGCAAGGCAAGAACAGTCAACCAGCTTATTAAAGATGATGCTGGAATAAAGTGAGCCTTGTGCTAAAGCCTGCTCAGTAACAAAATATCAATATTAGGAACAAATGAGGAACAAACTTTGTATATATGGGAAAGTACTTCCTAAATAAGTCTGAAATGGGGTTAAAATACATCTAGTTCCATTTCCACAATCCTTGCAGTAAAATTAGTGTTAGAGATGCAGCAAAAACACAGCTCAGAGAGAGAAGTGGCAGGAGTTTTGGTGTTTTAACACTTTTCTAGTGTTACATGCGTGGGTATTTAAGTGAATAATATGGAACAATACCCCCCCCCCCACACACACACACACACACACACACACACACACACACACACAAAACAAATCACAAGAATGGTGTATCTTGACAAACTTACAGCTGTCCTCACAGCAGGGCCGTAAAAGCAGCTGTCACTGTGATGGAGCGCTGGATCAGGTCTGTTTGTTGGCCCATTTCATCTGCGTCTGCAAAAATCCACGCTGTCGTTGCGGCGCTGCACGCAAGATAAATGGCCCAATGTCAACAGCAGGATCTGGGGTTTCCTGAGGACAAGCTGGGCGTCTGCCAGCGTTGTGAATAAAATTGCACGTTAGTAGGTCGCACCAGGTCTGTGTCAGTCCACGTGAGCAAACTATTTTAGTTGTGTACATCGACACAGAAACCTTTGGCACGACTTTCAGGTCAAGTGAGGGGAAAAGTAAGTCAAATAGTTTCAGCCCTCTTATCATATTTGTTATTGTTGCCTCATGTGACCTCTCCCAGGCTGCTGCAGTATATGGATTGTGTGAAATATCTTTGCCTGTGTTTGGCTTTACGCTCGTAAATTACACTATGTTCTGTTTTTTTTTTATCACATTTGGGTGTTTTTATTTAACCAGCAGCTGTTTAATACTCCCGCCCTCCACCAACATGTAGTTGCATTTTAGAAAGCCAAGTTAATGCAACAGTACTCTAGAAAGTGTGCTTAGTGATAGTAGGACTTGGTAATAGTCCTCTCGCCAATTCTAGTTCTAGCATTTGATGAAAATACAATAATTTCAGCCTCTGTTGAGTGGATGGAACTAATATGTCCCAAGTGAAAGCTTGTATATCATGTACAGCACAAACCTGACTGTCATAGGGACATTTCCACTTGGTAGTGATCACCAGTACAGTATACCAAATACAATATGTGAATATATTTTTGTGAGGGGAAATAATATTGCCCAGAGATGAAGGCAAGGACTAAAAAAATCCACCATACCAATTAGCATTAGGCTTTTTAACAGTTAATTATGGCACTGTTTGGTTTTATTGGTTTGACTGACTTTAAATGGTGCTGTTCTTTTTATTTAGTAAAGTCTGGATAATTCAATCTTTGTCAGAATGTTAAATAAACTCAAACTCAAGTCAAACTTAGTGGATATTTTTCTTCCTTCCCTGCATATTTTACATATACATATACAAGTTTCAGCTTCACTGCTTGAACTAGAACCAGACTCTCCACCAGGAGATATAGGGGCTTGTTTTGGTTTGTACATGTTCAGGCTCGTGTGCCGGCACATCACGTTGGAAACAGTCATTTTGTTTATTTTCAGACAGTGAAAGGCCTGCTAATCAGTTGGCTTTACATGATGTGCAGTATTCAAAGTCTCTTATTCATCAGCAATGATACAGCTCTAAGCTGTACACCATAACATGTTATATATAGGAGCCATGCTGTAGTGGTTTGTAGCTGTAGGAGACAGAAAAATATAGAGACCATGGTAACATCATGTTTGAATCTTAAACTGAGTGGTATTCCCCTTTAATGTGTTGTTTTATCTATAGTGATTTATCATCAGTTAATAATATATCTCCCTCAGAGGCTCTGCAGCATCACTGCTATTCTTGCCAGATTTCTACATGTTACTGTGACAGAATCTAGAAGTGAAGCATAAATTGGTCAGAGAAATGACTCTAAGGTCATTTCTTAGAAGGTGTGCTATAATTAGCTGTCGTGTTTAATCCTCTTTTGCAGCTGGTATTCCATATGGGGGAAAACGTTCACCACAAGGAATTATCAGCTGTCCTTGAAATTGTGTAAAACCATAAAAATATTCCTGCTGTAGATTCAGACTGCAGTCCAAACTTGGTACAGAAAGGTTTAAATGATTGGTCTAAATTAGCAATCAAACTCACTCAATGTCTGAGTTTGAACAAATGTTTATATTTAAACTGTGTAAGTATTTGACATGACATCTGTGATTGTGTATTTCTAATTATAACTGTTAGATCTGCTTGCCAGCTGTCTAAAGTATCAAACAATTCAGCTTGAAGAGTTTTGTGTTCAAAAATTTTCCACACTCAGAGTTCCAGTATTATTTACTGATATTTAGTCTCTCAACATTGTGGAAAAAACCCTAACAATACATAAAAACCATCCACATCATATCTGTGCGTTAGTTTATACACTATATAATAGTGTTTATAACTGTTGTTGTTGATGTTGTTGTTGGTTGTTCAAGGTGGTTGTTGAACTACTCTAATGATTTAAGAATAGACTAATGCATTACCTTGATCATATCTTGAAAATGCAAAAACAGTTCAGGGTTTTCCGCTGCTAGAGAGATAAACACTGAAATGCACGCTTTGTTTCTTTTTAACATACAAAAAAAGCTGCAGTGACAGCCAGGCAGCAAGTGATTTTGCAACAGCGATAATACTGTTATCATTTTTTTTTTAAATATGAGGGACTGGGGCTGTACTGTATGTGGACTGTGAGACACGGTGTTGAACAGCTCCGATGAACTGTCCATCCTTGACTGTGAGAGCTGAAGCCTCGGGTCAGGATCCGGTCTGACGAGCGGGTCGACCTCCTCAATAAACCTTTTCGCAGATAAAAGTGGTATTTCTGTGTCTCACCGACATATGGATTTCCCTGACATTTCTGCAGGGCGATATTTGCGTGTATAGAAAAAGCACTCAGACAGGCGAGCTTATACACAGCAAAGAGCCACAGTTACTACGCCTCCTCGCCTGCCCCATTTGTTACTATGGTGAAACGAGGCAGAGAGAGCAACAGAGAGCAGCAGCAGGGAGAGTACTCAAGGACAACACATATTTAGTCTGGGCTGGCTTACCATCTACAACAAACCAGCCAAACAAATTAGAGCAAAGGGCCTGAGAAAAATGTACATAGACTTTTCTAGCTCCAGAGTGTTTTGCTGCTGTCATGTGAAAACCTCATAACTCCAATTTTGGTATTTTTCTTTTTTTTTTAGCTTCTATTGAAGGATTACACGCTCTTCTATGGGTTGACAAAATTCTACGACCCTTGGCTATAGGAAACACTTTCAAAATCAAAATGGATAACATCAAAAATACATTGCAGTCAAGCTTGTTTTTCCTTGTTCCTGAAAAGTTTACATTTTGACAAGGTTTTCACTTGTTAACCTGTGTACAAAAGCTCCGTCAACGAGTCAAACTAGTATCTCCACGAGAGGCGTTCAGGGGACTCCATTAAACGTGGGGACAGAAACAATTATTTTGGGTTTATCCTGCTCGGGTTACAGCTGTCCATCAGTCTTTGAGCGGGGGACTGCAACGCCTTTATTGGGTTTTTAAGCCCGGTCAATCATGTCGCTAGTCCTGAAAGCCGTGACATTCTCATGACTTACCGCTGACTCGTGAACAATGGTTTTAGATAAAATATTAACACTCCTGTAGAGAGGAGACCGAGGAGCCGCAATCATAAGGCTGCACACATGCTGCTTTAAATGGCCCATACTATCCAGTTTTTCAGATACACTATAGGTCATACTATCCAGTTTTCAACATTGTGTTTTCAGATACACTATAGGTCATATTATCCAGTTTTCATTATTGTGTTTTCAGATATACTATAGGTCATATTTGATTTTGCAAATAAATGTAGTTTAGTTGAATCGGAACTTTGAGGACAAAATCCTCACAGGCAGAACAGTCAAAATACTGGACCCTGATTGGCTGACAGCAGCAGCTCCTCCAGTTCAAATGAGGTAAACCAGCTGAGTGGAGGCTTTCCAGTTCAAATGCTGCAAACTGGCCTGATTGGAAGGATTTTAACAATTATTTAGTGAACGGAGCCAATCAAAACCAGTTGTGATCCATGTGATATTTCCTGGAGTTAGTCTGAAACTGCCTGTTAAAAAAACATGGCTTTTTGACAATGCAATAACTTTAAATTTAACCACTCAAACAAAATCCAATTTTGACAGTGTCTGCATTACACATCTTGGTTCATATTTATCTGTATATAATTAGAGAAAAGGGTTAGGATCACACTACAATAGGGCCATTGAAGATGTGGGGAGAGATTGTGTTCACTTACTGCATGATGTGTGACAATGTTCTTTATCAGGGTAAAACCCATTTAAATTACTTAACTATGACAGTTGATCCCAAACTGGTCATGAACTGTTCACCTTATTTCTCTGATAGTACAATAAGGGCAATGTTATATTGAGGCAGCATGTACATCACTCTTCTTCTCTTATCTCATTAAACACATTTCCTGCTCAGCCTCTGACAGCAAGCTCTTTTTCTAAAGCAGTGAGAGTAGCAATGGTGGTAGCAGTAGTATAGAAATAGTATTAGTTGTGTAGTAGTAGTAGTAGTAGTAGTAGTAGTAGAAGAAGTAGTATTAGTTGTAGTAGTAGTAGTAGTAGTACTAATAGGAGTAGCCATAGTAACAGTAGTAGTAGTAGTAGTAGAAGTAGTATTATTTGTAGTAGTATTAGTAATAGTAGTAGTAGAAGCAGTAGTATATGTTGTAGTAGTAGGCTAGTAGTAGTAGTAGAAGTAATGTTAGTAGTAGTAGTAGTAGTAGTAGTAGTAGTAGTAGTAGTAGTAGTAGTAGTACTAGTAGAAGTAGTATTAATTGTAGTTGTGCCCAGTTGAGATGTGGTATCTTGCCTCTGGCGGTGGAAACCGGACGCTTCCGCTCAATTTCAGAAGAGAATAGAAAATGTCACCTGTCTGATCTGGGAGAGGTTGAAAATGAAATGCACTTTTTGTTCTATTGTCCATTATATTAAAATCTTAAATATAGGCTTTTCCATAAAATGTCTGCAGAATGTCCTGATTTGTTTTCTATGTCTGATGAATGTAGACTTCAGTACCTGTTTACAGACAAAGTGTTTCAGCTCAGTTTGTGTTAAATGCCTACCAACAGCGTAGGAGGGCGCTTTATGTTTGATGTGTTAAAGGCACAGTCTGTGCCTCAGATGTGCCTAAGTTATGTTTTATAGCTGTAATGTCTAAGGAGCAGGATTGTGTTCATATTTGGTTTGACATTGTTTGACATGTATGGAGGTGTATTATATTTGTCTTTCGCGCTCACTATGTTATTGCTTTTGTTTGTTATGTTTGTAGTGTCTTGTAAGCCCATGCAGGCTGGGCACCTTTTGATGCATGACACTTTGAAAAATAAATTACTTACTTTACTTACTGTAGTAGTAGGCTAGTAGCAGTAGTAGAAGTGATATTAGTAGTATCAGTAACAGTAGTAGATATTCAGCTGATTTGACTGTGTAAACTGTGATTCTCCCTGATAGGTTCAGGGTTAGCAGCTTGTTTTTGCCTCTTGTCATCGTGTGAAGAGCAGCCTGTCCTGTTAAACTGTAGTGTTCTGTGTTGGGCGGACTCAGAGTGCTTACTAAAGGCCATAAAAGACTGCAGCAGCGCAGAGAGCAAACATTAATCACAGAATGATCCAGAACTTTCCTGGAATCGTCGTAAAGCTTAGATTTATTGCAATGAGAGAAGTCCAGAGTGTCCAGAACTGATGGATGTGGTTTAGGAAGTTGTATGTTGACGCATATCCTACAGAACATGAGCTTTGTTACTCATACTGTGTCAATTAGTTTGTGGAATCTTTTAAGAGCTTAGCAGTGGAAAAAAAACCCCAATAAAAAACGAGACAAACTGGACTAAATTACACCTCATTATGATGTGCTGTGGAATCATCAATGCAAATAATATGCAGGAATAAGCTTCACAGGGTCGAGTCTAAAAAGCCACCTCTCACAGGAATCTATTATTTTAAAAGGGGTCAAATGATCCATACTGTCCATCTGTATGTGGGTAGCTGACTTATCTTTATATGTCACACTGCAGGACACTTTATGTGTGGTATCATTACAGAATGGCAAAAAATGGTAGAGCATTTTAAACCTTTAGTGAACACCTGCATTCCATAATATACGTAAATGTAAATTTCCTCCAAAAATGACCGCGTTTGAAAAAAAGACTGAACAACATGCCATTTGTCAACTACTGCTCCTCTGTATGAAACAGAAAGGGGGTCAGCATGGCGTTGAGACTTCCCATCAGCTGCCGAGGCCTTAGCAGTCAACGTATGTGATCTGCAGTGTTGGGGAAGCTACTTTGAAAGCATAGGTTTGCAAGCTACCAATTACTTCACACTGGAGGTAGTTGAACTACAGCAAAGCTTCCCTAGGGAGAAATCTAGTTTGGTTAACTAAAGCTACTTTGTAAAAAAAAAAGATCAAATTGACAATGTACATGTGATACGAACTTATAACAAAATATAATACAAAAAAGTCACATGCCAGCAAAAAATGCCACTCAATTGAGTTCATTGCAAAAAGTGCCCACTTGTTCACAGGTCATACATAAACCAAAAAATAAAATACCCCACTATTCATGGGAAAGTGCAAGGAATGTCAGCTTTGGTTTTGTATACAGTGTCCATCAGTCAGACACCTGCCTTCCAGAAACTACAGTCCAGGTGGGGGTATTGCAGCAAGCAGGATTACTCAGTTAGCCAGGTAACTTCTAAAACAGCATGCAACAACTTCTCTGAATATTTGTTAATAAAGAGCAATAATCATTTATTGCCATTTGCTCCCGCAAATTCTAAACATAGATTCTCACAATAAGTAAAAAGTAATGTACACAATAATTATAGTAGAAAGTAACCAAGTAAGAATTATCAATTCTATGGCACATTTTTGCACCACCCGCCATAATGTGCCATAGTATTGATAATTCTTACTTAGTTACTTGAAAGCTGGTCAAAGGGGGTTCAATTACAGTAATGGTAAAATAAAAAAAAAAAATCATTCCTTTCCTTTTATGGCCCAAAATTGTTTGTAGTTTCAGTAGTTAACTACACAAAAAATGGCAAAAAAGTAATTTAACTACTTGAATCACTATGCAAATATGAATGTAGTTGAACTACTAGCAAGCTACTGCAAAATGTAGTTAAACTACTAGTTTAATTACATGTAGTTCACTACTCCCCAACACTGGTGATCTGAAGCCACAGTTGTCGTGGCGACAACTGTGGCCTGAAGTGGCTTCAGGATGTATTTGCGGAGCGGTTCTGGTTGTGGTCAGTGTGAACTCGCTCTTAGCTGCTCTTACCATCTGTCCTTGTCAGGCTGGAGCAGAAACCATCGAACACAAAACAAATGCAGGATCAGTGGAAACAGGGTTTGGACAAGAGGTTTATTTTTATCACGTACTTGGGTTCTGGAAATCCGTCCAATGCTTATTCAAATGTAATTGGGATCTATCTTTCTAAGTGTTTGCTTTAATGTGACCTAACGTCGAGTCCTAAATCAGGGTCAAGGTAGAAAAGAGATGCTTAGCTACTCACTGGGGTGACTAAATGTTTTCTGTAAATAGAAACACATGACTGGACCAGGAACAGGAATGCTGGTGATGTCAATCAGTCATTGTTGAATTTAAGCTGATGGAAATGTTAGGAGTGTTGCTTGAGTGTCTATATCATTTACTGGGTCTGCTGTGGTGTGCTTTGTAATTTTCTTAACAATTCAAAATTAAGGATGCATCACTGCTTTCTGCCCTAAATGAAACACTGTTAATGATACAGGAAGGAAGGTGGAGTGTCTCAAAAGGAAATAATGAGCTTCACTCCCAGGAAACTCCCAGGAAACCACGGACCGCTTTCAGCATAACACCGGCCATTTACAATAATGATCACAGCTCTTTTTACGATCAATTTTGATTCCATCATGCATAAATAATTCATTAATATACCATAGGGAGGGCAACAGTCATGGAAAGATCCATTATGCAAACCAAGTTTAGCCTCATATAGCCACATATGATATGAAATATTAGTTGGTAAATCTATCATTCTCATGACTTTGAAGTGATAGGCTACTATCTTCAAAAGGAAAGCACGAAAGGAAAGAGATTTAAGCAGCAAAAAGTGGTAAATTATTGTTAAAATGTCTGTGTTTGAAGCCTGTATTCATCATCCACCAAACCCCCCAGGCCTGTCTTTGTCTTTGTGACTGATTTATTGACTTTGAAAGGTCACAATTTTATGGGATCAACACACCTAGATACTTTGAACTGACTGCCTTTGGAGTTTCAAACAAACCACAGACACGTACCCTGCTGTATCATGCCTGTTATTGAATGAATCATAATTAAAACAGTTACTCTTCAAAGGGGTCATAATTTGATTATTGGCAAAATGTAAACTGTGAAGCAAAAAAAAAACACCCACAAGGTTCATTGTATAGTGAAGCCTTGCCACCAACAGGCAAAACACCCTTTCAGCCAACCCTGAAATTATGCAACCAGATCTCTTGAAGATCATGTCATATGTGGACATTTACTGTTCTTGGCATCATGTGCCACTCAGAGTCTGGGAGGGAGGGGGGAGGGAGGGGAGGGAGGGCAGGGAACGAGAAGTTATGTAACTGTGTCGAAATATATCTGGAGTCACATGTTCGAAGTAAAGGCCTGCAGTAAAACATAGACAAACACACGTACACACACACACACGCACGTACACACACTCACACAGAACCTCTCAGATACGAAACCCACAGACATTAAAGATTCAAGTGATTTGCAGCAGTCTGGCCCATGTGAAGCGTCTGGGCAGAAGGGCAGGGCGCTCGACATGTGACTCCATGACCAGGAGGAGAGGGGGAGGAGACAGGAGGGAAGCTCCGCCTCCAGCTGGGTGGAACAGTGCTCTGCTGTCCCAGACCGCACTGACACAACACACTACTGTACCTCTGCCAGGGCTAATACTACTATCACTACTGCTAATACTACTGCTACTACTAGACCTACTGCTAATACTACTACTACTACTACTGTACTACTATCACTACTACTAATATCACTACTGATAATATTACTGCTACTACTACTACTACTGCTAATACTACTACTACTACTGTACTACTGTCACTCCTATCACTACTACTAATATCACTACTGATAATATTACTGCTACTACTACTACTACTGCTAATACTACTACTACTACTGTCACTACTAATAATATACTGCTACTACTACTACTACTGATAATAGCCTATTGTCCTATTGTTACTACTACTGCCAATACTACTCCTATACTACTGTACTACCATTACTACTATCACTACTGCTAGTAGCCTACTACTGCTACTACTACTACTATTAATATTAATACTTATGCTAATACTACTGCTACTGCTAATACTATATACTACTGTACTACTATTACTAGTATCACTACTACTGCTATTGCTAATACTAATGCTACTACTGCTAATACTACTGCTATACTACTGTAGGCTACTACTATTACTACTACTAATACTACTACTGCTACTGCTAATACTAATACTACTGCTATACTATACTATTAGTACTATTGCTTCTACTACTACCACTACTATTACTACTGCTATTACTAGTACTATTACTACTACTTTTTCTACTACTAGGCTACTGCTATTATTACTACTACTACAACCAGGTATGATTTGGTTAGAAAGGAGAGATAATGAAAGATCATATGTTATACAACTTGTTGACAAACTGTCCATGTTCTGTTCTGCTCTGGACAGATTGCTCTAACCTTTTTCCAGTTCATACACAAACTTGAAACCAAATGCTGATACAGACTTCACACGAACTCAGTGTTCTGACAAGTAGCAATCAGTGACACTTCTCACTGTCTCGCTTGTTCCCGTGTACAAGCAGACTTTGACTAATAGATCGAATGTCAAGAGTGTCATGTAACTAGAAATAAAGAGCAACACATTTCCAGGACGTTGACTCTTCAGCAGGAAAAGTGCACTCGACTATGGGTAAGAGATCTCAACCTCTGACGGGTTTCAGAGCTGTCTGGTTAAAACCTCATCATAGCTCCAATTTTGGTTATTTTCATGTTTTTACTTTAATTGAAGGATTACACGCTCCTCTATGGGATGAGAAAATTCTACAACCCTTGGGTTTATGAAAGCTTTTTAAAGCCAATTAGATAAACTCAAAAGGCTGCTTTTCTTAATTCCTGAAAAGTTGACATTTTGGACATACAACAGGGATATATTCTTCTATTTCTGATTGTTACTGCTAAAGTAATCTTTTAGTGTTTTGATGGCGTCCATGGGTAAAGTTAGTTTGGTGTTTCAGAGAACTTGGTGTTTAGCCTGCATGCTGTTTTGATTGACTCTCTTCTGCCAGTGAAACCAGACGCTTGTGTTTCAAACCTAAAACAACATTCAGGTGATAATGTTGTCCTGCGTCAGTTGGAGTACATCAACAGCCACTCCAGCAGGTCACGAACCCCCACCATTGTCTCCACAGATTAAAACCCTTCTCAAAGCAGCCGTTGTCAATGCGTCCTCTCATGTTACTGTCATCACGTCACACACACACACACACACACACACACACACACACATAGGTAAAGCCGACCTAACCCGCAGGGCTTCATGGAGCTGAGAATGGCTACTGATGAGGCAGAACACGGCTATGAAAGACACATGCACGCTAATGTGTGTTCGGTGTTTCTTGCACCCGGGGGTTAAGCTCACACACGGCTTCGCTTAGTGCGGATCATTAGACCCGACAAAGCATCAATCACTACCTTCTGATCTGCCAGGCGCTGCAGGAGGGCAGCGGTTGAAATCCCTTTTCATTACGGATGAATGGGATTATGTGGTTTGGGTATTTCACCCAACACACGCACACACTAGAATAGGGTTAGACCAATGTATCGGTTTGTTGATATATCAGGCCGATATTGGCTTTTATTAAATATTAGACATGGGCCAGTCATGTTGTCCCCTGCTGATATGATGGAGGTTCCTACCTGACCTTCCTTTTATTCTTTAATTGTTCAATAATGTTTTTGTAAATCATTTCTTCATTTAAAGGCAGTAATGTATCCCAGAGTTTCAGCCTTAAAGAGCTGCTAACAATAAAATAATTTCATTTGTCTGGGTTTCAATGGAGAGTTTTAGTGTCCCATGATGGTCTGAATGCTGTTTCAGAGGCTTTTCCACACTGACAAAGCATAACATTCTGGGTGAAACACTGAATATTTGTATTTTTTTGGCATGAACCTGGAAAAATGCAAACATATTGAATCATCTTTCATTATTGAAAAATAGAAACTCAAAACATATTGAAAAATATCAGTATCGGCTTTCAAAACCCCACAGCAATTGAACACTCTAGACTCTAGACTCAATGAACTATATATGTAGTCACGCATGGGGAAATGTGAATAACAATACGCTCAACCCCATCAGCGCCATCAGCGATAGACTTTATGCATGACAGTAAAAATGAGAAACACATATGGTCGCATGTTTTCCGTGACTCATCAGACGACTCAGCAGCAGCCAGATATGTGCTGGGACAAACGCTGAGGCTGACAGTTGGATGAAAGCCTTTGACTCAGCGAGAAATCCTCTTGACATGCCATTTGTAAGATCCCATATGTTTCTATTTCCACACACAGTGTATAGACAGTAGACAGATGTCCTGCTCTTTGTGGACACAGTGTGGATTCAATGCACACACAAGTGAATATTCTCCACGCTCGAGAGTGTACAGACCCCTAAAATCACCCCCCTAAAACTGAACCCATTGTTTATTATGCCTCAGTGAATGGCTCGATGTAAAGGGCCATTGTTGGAAAATATGTGCAAAAGGATCAAGATTTCCTTTCTTCCCCTCTTATCCAGTATAATGTTATCGCTAACAGGATATGACACGCTTGAACAATTGTGGTTTCTGTGGTCCTAAGCTGAGTGGAAGTGCAAGTCATCGCCGGGGCAGAGGGAGCATGCTATGTGCCGGTAGTGTAGTGGACAACAGACCTGCCCAGTGTGCTGCGGACTGAAGCTCACAGCGGTATGAGTGTAGAGAGGAACCGAGGGGAAGGACGGACCAGGGAGAAGGAGGGCAGACATCACAGAAGGAGACTCCCTCATTAACGCCAATGATAAAATTCATCAGTCTCTTCCTACTGAAGCTGTCATGACTTTCCCTGTGTTCAGACAACAAATATATCTTTGTCTTGCCCTGTATCCCATATTTTGTCATTGTATTTGACAAATCGCTGCTGTCTGTGAAAACCTCATAACTCACATTCTAGTGATTTTCATGTTTTGGAGGACTGCATCTACCATAAATCTCTTAAAAAAAATCCCTTTGGATAAACTCGAGGCTGCTGCTTTTCTCAGCTCTTGAAAAGTTGACATATTGGAGATAAGAGGTTTTCACCTGACAGCAACCAAGTGACCATTCAAAATTTTACTGGGCCTTTATTTAACCAGGCGAGTCAGTTAAGGACAAGTTCTCTTGATGGGGAATGGAAAAAAACAGGGCAACAAGCCAAGAAGGCTAGCAGTTCACAGAAGGCAACAGAAGACATAATAAAAGCAAAAGACAGTAAAACAATAAAGGAGCATGGTGAAGACAGTAAAGTAGCACAGGGACTAAATACAAATACCACCAGCAACAACAATGAAACCGCTAAAACCAATCCAAACAAAAGGAGAAGTTGGTGTAGTCATTTTCATGAGAAACAGTTGCAAGTGTGGTTCTCAACAAAATGAATGCCTTTAGTGCTGAAACCACTAAAATGCTAACTGGTTAAGCCAGCTAATGAAAGCTGGTTGCATGATGTGACACATTTCCCCACACTGGTTTTGGAGAGTTTGGGTATAATGTTAGCCTGTCAGCCATCGTTTTGCCTTTTTGATGTCACTATGCAATGAAATTCCTGATATGATATACCTATGATATTGCTATGATAGTCTTATAGGAGCTTATAGCTATCACTATCCCTATTCCTATGTTAGCTATAATATTCCTATAGGGACTTATCACCATAATATGGCAATAATATTCCTATAATAATCCTATAGGAACTTGTAGGTAGCACATTAATATTCCTATAATAATCCAATGGGATTTACAGGTATCACTATATCCTACACCTATAATACAGCTATAACAATGCTATAGGAACTTGTATGTATCACTATAATACCCCTATAGTATTCCTATAATAGTCCTATAGGGACTTAATAGTCTTGCTGTGATGTGTAGGTCTATATCCTTTTAAATTTAAATATAGGTGATTATTGTAGCCACGGGATTCCTATGAGCATGTCTGGAAAAAAATAGCACATTTCATAACATTAATCATTGCCTAGCAGTTTGCCCCTCCTGTCTGAAACGGAACATTTCCTGAAAGTCCGTTAGTGCACATTAATGAGTTTTTTCGGCCGTCACGTGCCGCGAGGTGACCCTGTGATCCAATTGGGAGTGTTTAATTGGACTGGAGTAAAGGAGACAGGCGGTAACGCGCTCCATTGTTTCATGTAGCTCTTCCGCGTGACCACGTGTTTTTTTCATTTTTTTTTTCCCCCCATAATTTCCATTTGATCTAAATATGTAAGCCCCGTTTCCTCCTTGCCTATCGCCTCACGCTGGCCTCTATCGCGGTGTCTATTTGTCAGATATGGTAGTGAGAGCACAAATCGGAGAGGCCAGTGTGTTTCTACCCGCCCCTCTCAGACACGTTGCCCTAGGAGAGGCTGCACGGGCTGGATCATGGGCTGGATAGGATGCCTGCTCTGGTTTCATGGTTTCACTCCATCAGTCAGCTCAGCTCAGCTCGGCACGGCTGGATGTCCTCAACTCACCGAGCCGGACGGGAAACACACTGTTCACTTCTGGTAGGCTAAGTGATGGGCGCGGAGCTGACGGGTCGGTGCTGCTATTTCTGACACATTTAGATACATTTTTGTTATATGTATTTTTTTTCTCTTTCGTCAAACTCACCTGGATTATTATGAGAATATCGGGCCATAGAGAGGAGGCTGCGCAAAGACGACTGTAGGATTTTGGAGATGATATTTGTGATTTAAAACAGCTTTCCACTGTACTGTACTGTACTGTAGCCTACATACGAGACGGATCGGATCAGGTAATTCCCTATGTGCTACGATTTAGATACTGTGTATTGTATTGTATTGGGTGGTAAAATTGTAGCAATTAAGTTCCCGCAGTTCCCCGCATTTTATTTTTTTATTTTTTGCTGTGTCGTTGCATTTCAGCAAACGGCTTCCAGTCCCTCTGGTGTCACATAGGCTATGTATATATATAAACCTCTTTATGGGTTTTTCGATTGGTTATATATCGGGACAGGTGAAGTTGGATATTTGTATTTACAGGCCTTCTCACTTGTATCAGCACTCTGTGTGCATGTGAACTGGCAGGCGAAGGGAAACAAGTCCATGTGTTTGGATTTTTTTTTCTTACATAATGTTGGACGACCTGCCCATTTGGTGGAGGCTGAGCAGGGTTATTTAATCTATTGTCTTGTTTATTCAGTCATTTTAGGGCTCTGTTCTGACTAAACAGACTACAATAGACACTGATATGCCGGATAACACTGCAGCTTTACCCAAATGACTGCCTTTTACACTGTAGCCCACATTAAACCTAGAAATAAATAAAATGTAATGTAATGGTTTGAATTCTGTCGTCATTGCTCAACCATGAGAGCATGAATTGCTCCTTGTCATCTCTTCTAACAATTTGCTAATTCATCTGCCAGTTCCCCAAGCCTGTGACTGAACACCATGATGCTGAGCATAATTACTGACAGAGCCATGAGTATATAGCTGTCTAATGTGTTTATCCATGGGTTAGACTCAGTCTTTGTCCAGATGGTGGCAACGGATTCTTAATGCATATTGGTTGAAATGTGGTTTGTGGAAAAAATTACAGTTGTAAATCTAACAAGCAGGTGTTTTGATGACTATTCAAATACACAGAAATTATGTTACACAATAATACATATTTATAGGTGGAGTGTATTTAAAATATTAGGCCTACAAGTCAGCTGAATATCCACACATGAAAAATGGCAGATTTCTCAGTACGTTTCTGGCAAGCTCTTTAAAATGACGTGTGTTTGCTGTGTTTTGGTTTCCAGGTCCGCGATGCTCTCTGCTGGCTAGGAGTCTAGGTTCATCATGTCGACCTCGGACTCGGATTACTCCATTGACTGGCTCGCCAGCGATGAGGAGGACTATGATAGTCCAAACGGATTAAGTCCTCAACACACGGAGGCACAACCGCCGCCGTCGTCCACCACGTCCTTAAGGGAATCTCCTGCAAACCGCATCCGCTCTGCGCCGACTCAAAGGAGGGATGATGGCTGTGACTGTAAAGATGGAGGCCGCTGTGGGGGCGGCGCCGCTGACCCTCGCCCCCCCCTGGACCCTCCGTCAGCCACTCCAGTTCAGGGATTTACCTATGTTGGCCAGCAGAAACCTTCCTGGGCCTGCTGGACTTCTTCAGAAGGCGCAGTTACCGCAAAACATCATCAGATGAGGAAGAGAGCACACAGTCCTGGTTTTGAGAGACTCTGTGAAAAGCCCAAACCAGAGACTGAGAAAGAACTGTTTTCGCAAAAGGTGAGGGGTTTTCTCTTACAATGCCTCCTTCTGAACCCATTTTCTGATCCATGTACTGTGGACACATGCAAACACACACACACACACACACACACACACAGAGGGGGGTGAGAAACTAACTTTTCACTTCAGTGAGGGTCCATGTCCTTCACATCACTATAACTATGGTGTTAAAAGAAAAATCCACCCTAAAACACTTAAACACTGTTAGAAATCAGCTGTTATTAACTTGCATTTCTGGGTCCATTTTGTTGTTCGGTGTGTTTCTCTTATACCTGTGCATAACTGGCCAAACGTAGAAGATGTGACATCACATCCAGATATTTCCAGCAGCTACAGTGGAGTGAAAATGTTTCAGCGATATAAAACATCAGCGGTAAACGTCAGGTTTTGGTGTCAGTCCCTCAGAATCAAAGAGCGAGGGCGTCTCTCTAGAGCCGCCATTTTGCACCAAGAGATGTTCAACAATCATACAGGGAGAAATCCATCACAGAAGAGGAGAGAAACCAGAAAATAGACCAGAATGCAATGCAGCCACAAGACTTCTTGTCTTTCTTTTACGATGCTATCACTCTCACTCTGTCCATCTGCATGTAAAACCCTCAGCTGAATGCAACAAGTTCACACCCGTTTTCTGGGAGTTGTCAAAAGGCATTCTGGGAATTGTAGGAAATCAGTAACTGCAGTAGAAGTAGACAAGGCAGGTTGAGGGAGAGTGGGTTCACCAAAAAAGTAAATGACAACACTTCAACACAAAATAACTCCTGGAATGCGCTGAACATCACAGATTGATGATATAACAGTGTCAGAGGGTCTGGAGGTGGATTTTCCAGGTAGTTTCATGCTGCCGGGTCTCATGTATCGCCCTGCCACCTGGTTGCAGCTTTGCAGAGTGAGACTCATGGATGAACGCCACAGAGCGACAGCTTGGCCAGCCGTGCGTGAAGTTGTTGATTGCTATCAGTTTCTCCATTAGCATCTGTCAGCTGTTAATGGGAACCTCTTATTGAAGGGCCTGTGGGCATTTACTTTCAATGTTAACATGGAGCTAATGTCACCTAGTGGGAGTGGGTGCAAATGGGTAATCAGTCACTTAGACGTAAATCAATAAGTCAGTGGAAAATTGAGAAATTCAGCATACTTTCATGTGTAATTAATTCGCAGCAATACACGCTACTGGGCTACAAGGGCTCTTCAAGGGTTTTCTCCCACACACTTGTCATACTCATTATTCAATTAACTGACGTCTGGCTGATTATGTGACTTAGGTGCCCAGTTCTAGGGCTGCAATAAGCAACGCTCTGCTATGGACGGGTGTGCTTAAGTGGCTATTTGAAAGCACTTTACGTCGTGCGGCACCGATACCGTGAATGGCTAACTAACCGGATTACCTGTCCCACACAGTGCGTGGAGCTGCAGTGCTACGTCCAGCCGCTGTCGTCCATCCTGCGAGGCCTGAGGTCGGGGAGGTACTCCGAACGTAAGTGTGGCTTCTAATCCCAGCTTTCCAATCCCCTCGCTCCACCGCTCCGCCTGCCTCTTGAGCGCCAGTAATAGCAGCACAGACGGGCTGCTGAGCGGCGGCGTGTCACCAGCCGCTCTGCACACATCACACTGCTAAAGATAGGCAGTGTGAGGTGAGCTGTGTGAGGATGGTTGACGCAAAGCGGAGCAATTAAGATCATTTCACTGGAAGACTCACACACATTTTTGTAATTAAAGTCACATTGAAATTAAAAACAATTTATCGTTTTGCATTTCATAATACACGCCTATTTAACAAAACATGCTAAAAAAATATTATTTTTCTATCAAAATCTCATTACTTTTCCTTGCTGCAAAATGTTGTATTAAGTTAAGTGCCGCCCCAACATCCTGTTTCACCTGGAAATACATCGAATTCCAGAAGCAAGATGTTCTCAAAATGCCACTTCATCGTAAATTTAAAGGATAATACCGGTGCTTTTTTTTTTAAGTTTGTGCCATGCAGGATGCCCCTCTCCTTTCCATTATTCCTGGTGGTGTCTGCACACAGTCAGCATAGTTGGAAATATTCAATATGTATTGTAAATATATATTTATATTTTAAAAACAGCAAAAACAATCTAATCTAATTAGATTGACATATCTAATTACACACGGCATTACAAAATGATTGGGAGAAATGTAAAATATACATAGACAGCAGTAAGTGGGCTGTAACTCTAAATGACACCGGTTTTCTCCATTAATTCATTCATTTTAATCTGGTTAGTAGTTCAAAAAAAGTTCAATCAAACGTTTCCTCTCAATTCATTGAAATTCATTTATAAAGTATTGAATCTCAGTGTCCAGAAGGTGTTCAGTGCACACTGCGAATTACAGTGGTCCAACCTTGAAAAGAAAAACAAGCATCAAAGGCCTCAGGAGTCATTTAGCATCCTTTTAACCTACGACTGTTGCAAAGATGAAAGACCGGATCAAAGACGCTCTGTTGTACCCACCGTCTGTGAGATATGGGCTTAAGAGAGGAGCTGTTTTGCTCTGCTTCATGTACACTAATGGTCCGGTGCCAGATATGAGAGTGGGAAATATGTGTGAAGATAAGTTGTAACCAGATTTTGGCACAACAACCTTCCAACGTTCAGTCTCAACCTTCCACAAGTTGAAGGATAACACTGGTGTGTTTTGTTAAGTTTGTGCCAACAGTCCAGGTTCCTCTCTGTTTCTGCACACAGTCAGCATAGTTGCAGATATCAGCGCTCCTTTTACTCCCTTCAGAAGAAGACATTTGCGTCTTTGTTAGCCGGGACAGCAGTTAATTTCAAGCTAGGTTTGACACCGTAAAGTTTGTAATGAGTAAATGGAAAAAAAAATCTGGGAGAAATGTAAACTAGGTGTAGACAGAAGGAAATGGGCTGTAACTGTGATTCTCCTTTAAGGGAGTCAAGCTGTTGTTTTGTGTGTGTGTGTGTGGCCTCGTGTCGTCAAGGCATCAAAGAACAGAGCTGATTATCAGAAAGATATAGAGGAGCTAGTAATGGGTTGCGTGTTTCGATTCAGAGCCACTGCATGTGCTGAAGCCCACGTGCCTCCTCTCCTCTCTCCTCTCGCTCAGTACACATTTCTCTCTTTTCTCCCACAGGCCTCAGCAGTTTCCAGGAGAGCGTTGCAATGGACCGTATCCAGAGAATAATGGGGGTCCTTCAGAATCCAAACATGGGGTAAATACCTCAGAAATACCTCAGCAGCTTCTTTTTCTGACCTGCCTCACATCCCAGTACACTGCAGTGGCAACAACAAGCCAAAAAAATCTTCCTTTCTTTCTTTACCTTCACATTCTCTGATCATATTTTGGGGTTTTTTACCCTTTGCATGTCCATATCACTTCAGTGGTCACATGACAAATGAGCAGCTGTATCACTGATTGAGCAGGGTCAGGGATGTTTATCAGGGAATATACTGTACAATGGTAAGGAGAAAACAACCAACAGGTTTCATGAGATGTAAATGTAACAGTGAGGTAGTGTTATTTTTACTGTAACATACACTCACCGAGCACTTTATTAGGCACACCTGTACACCTGCTTATTCATGCAATTATCCATTCAGCCAATCATGTGGCAGTAGTGCAATGCATAAGATCATGCAGATACAGGTCAGCAGCTTCAGTTAACGTTCACATCAAACATCAGAATGGGGAAAAAATGTGATCTCAGTGACTTTGACTGTGGCGTGGCTGTTGGTGCCAGATGAGCTGGTTTGAGTATTTCTGAAACTGCTGATCTCCTGGGATTTTCACACACAACAGTCTCTAGAGTTTACACAGAATGGTACGAAAAACAAAAAAACATCCAGTGAACGGCGGTTCTGCGGACAGAAACGCCTTGTTGATGAGAGAGGTCAGAGGAGAACGGCCAGACTGGTTGGACCTGACAGAAAGGCTTCAGTAACTCAGATAACCACTTTACAACTGGAGAGCAGAAAAGCATCTCAGAATTCAACACAGCGAACCCTGAGGCAGATGTCACTTTGGTAGCCGGTTGACACTGAGCTGAAAGCTGATACCTACCCAGTATTAGTAAGGTGTTCCTAATAAAGTGCTCAGTGAGTGTATATTAAAACAGTTCAGGCAAACTTTGGGGGAAAAAACCCCCGGAAATGTTCAGAATCTGTTTTGTCGATGGACTCAAACCCAAAACATCACCAGTTGATGCGATGGGACACACACAACTTCACACACAAAAATTCCCCACCTAAATAGATTTAAACTGTAATTTCAGAACGCTTACAAATGTCTCCATATGTATTTATTTGGCATCGTTAGAAAGACAAACTTTAAGTGAATTTCCGTCATTTGTTCCCTCCCGCACCGTATATTCTTCCTGGACTTTCTGTGACCTGTAGGAGTGTCAGGGACATAAAGTACGACTGTGAGTTACTTGTAGGATCCTCCCACTTCAAACAGGACTGTATACTCAGATGTTATGGAACTGTGTCTAGTAGGGCTTGGCCATAATTTTTCAGGGCTTGTTCTCGCCTCCTTTGATGCCAGATGGGCGGGGTTTGGCTCGCAGAAAAGTACAATGAGTCCCGTGAAGCTTGACAATCACAGGAAAACATTTGAAGGTCAATTTACTACACTTTTCTGTGATTTACAGCTTACCTGACTCTATCTGAACTGTCCAGATGCAGTAAAGTCGTGTGGCCACTCCATGCTGATTACAATAAATGGCAAGAATTAATTGTAAGCACTATTAGGCATCCTGAGGGAAAATTTCAGTAAATTCAAGCTCCTGTGAATGTCTTTAGGACTCTTCTGCACATTAATTTCTTTACCTACCTAAATAAACATCGTATAATGTGCAAATACAATGATTCTCTAAGTTCAGAATGTGGCAGTTAATTCTCACATTAAAACAAATTCTCTAAAGATCCGAGTATCCTGAACATTTCATTTTTCTAAATATCGTTGCTGTTGGGTGAAAACTGAAAACTCTCCAAAATGTCAAGTTTTCAGGAACTAAGACGAAACAGCCTTGTTTTTTTAGCATGACCGCCAGGCGAGTTTTGAGTTTATCCAGAAGGTTTTGAAAGGGTTTCATAAGCCCAAGGGTCGCAGAATCTTCTCAACCCATAGAGGAGCATCCAATCCTTCAATTAAAGTTACGAGGACATTTAGTAATATGCTAATAGGCAAGTGCATACATCCAGAATCTGAATGCATGAATCGTCCATAATCACTTCATGAATTGTGACTGTTGTTTCAAATTTTTCATGCAATGAGTTATCATTACCATAGGCACTCGGAAAGTGCAAACCTCCACCAACGCTGAATAATTCTCCAACTTGCTGTTACACCCACAGATATCATTCCTATCGCTTAAAGTTAAATAGATTTCTTGACCCTGACACTCGCCCTTAGGACTGGGAATCAAGTCTCTGTCTCTGTTAGTCTCATAGCTATGGCTTAGAAATGATAGTCATGCAATGGCAGAAATCAGATCCAGATCCACTAAAAATCGAATTAATTGTTCCTTGGCCCACGGCCGATCTGTCCACCAAATTTAATGGAAATCTGTTCATGTTTTTGAGATATCCTGCTGACAGACAGACAGACACACTAACAGGGGAAAATAAAGTAATGAGTTCAGAACCTGAAGATATCTTGAACTGTTTCTAAATGATATTCTGCTGGTAGTAAAGCTTCTGTAAGCAAATTATTGATATCTCATGCTGTAGAAGGTTACCATGACAAGATTTGATCAGTGTCCAAGGGATTAGTAACAAAAATAGTATTTTTTTTTTTTTTTTATCATTTATTATGCTATACTTTATCTCTGTAAGGGCTACTAGGCAATGATTTTCTTGTTTTTTCACTCCAATCAACCAAAAGCAAATGGCTGGAGGTAGATTTTTCCTCGCCACAGTATGCAGCCGCTGCAGACGACTGAATTCCTGGCAACCAGACTGGATTCACGGAAGCGTCCATCCGTGGGCCAGACCGTCTCCTATTGATCAAGTCTCTAAACAATGGGACTCAAAGCACACAGTGGAACTGCAGCACTGTTTCAAAGCCCGTTTGACAGATGAAAGTGGAGGCACCATGTAATATTTTATTAAAGCTGCATGATTTTTGAAGCAGTTACCCTCCACCGAAGAGGTTATGTTTTCACGAATAGTAGTTTGTCTGTCAGAAAGATATCTCAAACACGTATGAATAGATTTCCATGAAATTTGGTGGACAGATCGGCCTTGAATTTAGTGGATCCGGAAGAAGATTATTGTTTTTTAACCATAACTATGAAAAAACTGAGATAGAGACTTGATTCCAAATTGTCAGGGGATGTTTTCGGGGTCAAGAAATCTATTTAACTTTAAATTTAAGTGAACAGAATGATGCCTTCGGGTGGAGGTTTGCGCTCTCCAGTGCCTTCAAGTCATTTATGTGTTTTAGAAAGTGTTTTATAAAGCAGCCAAGCAAAAGCATTAAGTGCCAAGATTACAAACGAGGAAATATACTATCACATTCAACTCATGACTTCATTTTCCATACATAAGGAAGAGAGCTGTGATATCAACTGCAGGCCAGCTGTCTGCTGCGTTAGCCAAGAAACCAACTCGCCTTCTCCCACAAAGCAGAGTACATATTTTGACCGTTGTTTTTTAGTACACCACATAAAATTGAAATGTTGGGCTATGAAATGATCCTCTGTGTTTAATGCACAGTTATACATTTGTACAAGACACAGTTGCACATTTGCATCTGGGCTGGACCACACATGGAGAACTGCAGTGTAGGTGGCGTCTCCTCAAGAAATGTGGGACAAATGCTGCTTTCATGTCGTGTCAGATTTACTATAAATGCGACCTGCCGACTGGGAAAAAATGTTTTACGTCAAACTCTTGAGTGGTAACTCCAAGTAGGACATGTGGGATGTTTTGTGGGGCTGATATCTCCCACTTGGCGTCACAAATTGCTTAAGTGTGTCAACACATGCAGCAAACCTGGCAGCAAATGGCAGTCCAAGATAATAAAAATCCAAATTATCTGTTATATTGACAGGAATATAATCAAACCTACTTACGAAAAGTGAGTAATGTCTGCTGCAGTTCATTTATGGTTCATTATAAATTCATAAATTATTTTGGTTGTGGGCGTTTCCAACGAGAAACACGTGAACGCCTCCAAGTTGTAGCAACAAGATGATCATCCTGTTCTTTCTCTTCTTCTGAAATGACGTGAATGCGTCGTAAATCCCAGTCCCCCCCCCTCTGTCTGACGTAACACACTAGAGACGGGGGGGGGTTAGCTTGGCTACAGTAGTTCTGTTTTAAATCCAACTCGTAGCTGTGAGCAGTGGGCGAGGCCACTACGGACCGCTTCAGGGCTTACTGCGCTATTTATAGCCAGTGAATGGAACGAAGGCCTTCCCCCGCTGCCACGTGTGGGCCGGAGCATGTGTGTAGAGCAGCAGAGCAGCTCACTACAGTCACATTTCTCATGTGGAACTGAACATGCTCTGCTTGTCCTCCTCAGCAGACATCATATGCTGCACGTATGTGGATGTGTGGCGTGCGCAGATAACATCACACAGACGGCAAGGAATGCAGATGCACGCAGAATAGCCTGCGTTTCCTCCCTCTGAGGCTTTTATTTATTCAATCGCTGTGCTATCTCATGTTGTCCACCAATCAGATAAAGCCAGGGAACTGAATGTGTTGGCAGTGGCTTTATAAGGCTTATGTAATGGCCATTGGCTAGACATCCCTAAGCCATCTGAGCTGCTGGGTGGTTTGTCTCTGAATGCCGTTTGCTCTCTGTAATCTGCCATTGAAAACTCTCCGGTTAAAATGTCAGTCCTCATTGACAGGCAGCTGATTTAGGCGTGCAGCCTCAGGTTTTGGAACAACAAATGATATCACCTTGTCCTGTCAGCAGCACATCATTCACTGACCTTGCTGTTTTTTTTTCCTCTTCTAGTGAACGCTTCCTCAGCATTATTCTGAAAATAGAAGAAATGCTTCAGAGCTGGTTCCCCCACGTAAAACCAAATCTGACAGTCACCCAGACAGATGACAGCACTCCGGCTAAGAAGCAAAAGGTAAATGAATAAAAACAAATCCTGTGTCCTTAAAAGGTAATGTGCTGTTTGTTCAGCCAGTTAGGGTAACCTAACTCCAGTGTTGAGAAGGGAGACATAAAAATGTCAAGTTGTCCGCCAAAATGCAGGAAGAGGGTAGTGAAGGTATCGCAGTGTATTTTTATGGTGTTGAGGAATTGTCGATCATGTTTTCCAAGGACAACAGGCTGCAGTCTGACGGGACGGGTGAGTGTGAGGGGAAGGACGGCCTCACACTTGCATACAAGAATGTGTTGACTCCTTGATACATAAATGGGACACTTGGAAACTACCATGTCATCACAATCACATCCAACCAATGAACTAGAAGGCAATGCTGAACACACCCAAAGACACCCAAAGACATCATTTCTATCAAATTATTATCAAATTATTAACCCTGCAAACATGCCCTTAGGATTTGGAATCAGGTCTTTTTCGCAATTCGTTAAAAACATTAATTGTCACATTAAATCACAGAGCCAGATCACCACCAAAATCAAATCACTTGTCCCTTGGTCTATCTGTCCACCAAATTTAATTGAAATCCATTCATAAGTTTTTGAGAAGTCGTGCTGACAGACAAGCTAGAGGTGGAGCACAAACCTCCACCAACACTGAACAATTCTCCAACTAGCTGCAGCCTCCTTGACAGTTCACGTTTATCGTTTTGTCTTCTGGGTTTGATTTCCTGACAAAATAGCATGTGAATTCGACGCCGTTTAGCAGCCGACTTGGAAGAGCCAGATGTCGGACTTTCCCACCAACACATGAACGCAGCATAATTGTTATAGCTAAAGACCGAAAATCGTCCCATGGTGTAAATCCCAGATCTAATCAACTGGTCCTTGGGCAAAGGCCGATCTGTCCACCAAATTTAAGCCACAACTTTTTGAGATATCTCACTAACAGACAGACGGAGGGGGAAACAACCTCCTCGGCGGTGTTAAAAACATTCTGAGGAAACGCTGCTGGGTTAAATCCGTGTCCAAATACATGTAAAAGTGGTGTAACATTATTTAATGTGGCACAACAAGCTGATGTGACCCTTCTGTTTCTCCAGCAGCATCATACCAATGCCACCCCACCTCCGTCGCTCCTGTGCTCCTCTGACATCGACCCGGCCTGCAGGGCGGCTGACGTCCCGCCGGCGGGCCCCTGCTCCGCCACCCACCTCAAGTGGCTTCACACCTCGCCCATCTGCTCCCTCAAGATGTTTGAACCGCCGCCGCTGGGCCGACCCGCCGCTTCTGCGTCGTCGCCGCCGCCTCCTCCTCCTCCTCCCGCGCGCTGTAACCTGGAAGTAACCCAGGACAACGCCGTCTCCTCCAGCACCGACTCGCAGAGCGGGCCCCTCCACCGCCCCGGCGCACACCCCCGCCTCACCCAGGGGCCCCTACCCTTCAAGATCAGCTCCCCTTGCCTCGAAAGACTGCTGCAGGCGAAGGAGAGCATCATCGCCCCCAGAACTATGGGAGATGGTAGCACAAGCGAGCGGAGCTGGTTGTCCTAGCTGCAGACTGCGGGACTCAGAACAGTGTGTGTGGACGTGGTGCGTGCTGTAACTACTATGGTGAAAAATAAAGGCTGATCTGGGGACAGTGAGGACAGACCTGGGCGGGACAGGACCTCATCATGCAGGCTGGGCAAGGCTCCCACAGAGCCAAGCTAAAAGCTCAAAGGTTGCTGAAGGGCCTTAACAAGCATGTTTTGAAGTCATCTAAGTCCAATTTTTGTTATCTACAGCTAATGCGTGCACACCGCTCGGATGTCAGGTCAGCCCAGATGGGTGGAGTGAAAAAAAAACAGGCCACCCGGTTAAAAAGAAAGTGGATTTGACTGCGGTTTTGATGACAGCTGGTTTTTGGGGACATGCCTGTTCAAGAATGATTGCCTGTGTGAGCAAACATGGAACTCTAGAGCTTGAGCTTTCACTGGTTGTGTTTGAGTTGGACAGAAGTCATCGTACGACTCCAAAGGTTGAAACAATGTTGGCAGAGGGCATTTACTCAGATGTATTCCCTCAACACAAGACTGAGCGAACACAAAGGGAATTAAGGCAGGAACAATGTGTCTGGGTCTGAGTTCTTCTGAAAACATGTCAGCGGTGGTCTGCCTATGAATGCACATTACTTTATGGAAAGACAGCTGTAAGAGCTGAATACTTTGACTGTTACTTTGTTGATCCGCTTCTCCTTAGGTTTTTAATGATTCCTCTACCTCATGCTGATACCATGCCATAGTTTGACCGCATAACACACAAAGACATCCAGCATATCGTCGCTGTCAGGTGAAAAATGAAAATGTTCTTAACATTTTCATTTTCGGGAGGTTTTCAGCTTGACCGCCGTGCATTTCTGAGTTTATCCAAAGGGGTTTGAAAGGGTTTTATAAGCCCAAGACCGGTAGAATTTTCTCAACCTGTAGAGAGCCATATACTCCCTCAATTTAAGTGACAAGTTAAATTTGTTACAAGGTTTTTACATAACAGCGATATACTGTATATGCCTGATGTGCGATTTCCAGACTCATGACTTCCAAATTACAATGAGAAGAATTATATTTGGTCACCAACGGCGCCAGTGCCTGCAAATTAATTATGACGCTGTCCTGAAACAGAACAATTACAGGGACCCAAGAGGGACAATAGAGACCAGAAACATCTCCTGCCACACCCAGTTTAAGTCAACCAATAGCTCTTGCCAACATTGTCCTACAAAGAGACTATGAGATAGTGTGAACACACTGCTTATCGATGTAGAGAAGTTTTCCTTTGTGTACATATTTTTTTTCCACAATTTATTTACCCCCCAAAAGATGGCCTTTGTGATATTTTATACTTATGAAATAAATGTGATGTCTGCTTTCTGAAAGGAAGTGTTCTGCTTACTTTTCATCATTCCTTTTTTTCAGGACAGTTTTGGTTATCCAACAAACCTCAGCACAGAAGCAACAAATCAATTTTGAAGCATTTATTGTGTTTTTTGTATGCTTTAGGAAACTCGGCATAGGCATTTAGAAATTAAAACAAAATAAATATGGATATTATGTAAAACATTTTCCTAATGAAGCATTTTACACAATGTACAATATTCTTTTTTTTTTTTTTTCCCACCACTGGCTTGAATATTCTATACACATTTCCAAACAAAATAAACATACCTCCATGCAAAAACCCTGAAAATGGGATGTGGAGCAATGAAAAAAAAAATCAATAACACTAAATGCACTTCTCGTGTGGATTGTTGTGTCTTAAAAACTGCTAATAAACCACGAGGTGAAATGAAAACACTGAATCCGTGATGTTTTGAGTACACAGAATGGATTTAAAAAGTGGCCCGTCTGCTCAGGAGTTCCTACGATTGGTGAAGTGATGACTATGCATCTCTGGGTTTCTGCTGAGTGTGTGTGTGCATTTCTGTGTGTGTGTTTGTGTGGCGTTCTGATAAGACAGTCCGTAACCATGCGCGGTCATTCCTGGGTCTGAATAATCAGAGTGAGTGTGTGTGTCAGTAGTCCGTGTCGGAGCCCTCGGCGTTGTCCACGTTGCGGGAGAGCATGTAGTTGTCCATGTCGATGGAGCGGCAGTTGTTGATGGCGTAGCGCAGCCTCTCCGCCATGACGGCCTGGCTGGAGTACGGAGGCAGGCGCAGCTGGAAGAAACACGTCTGGGAGGTGGGCAGGCTGTCGTACGGCTGCGGAGAACAGGCAGAGACAACATGAAGATTCACTTGCCTCCATTTCCTGGAGCATAGCTAGTATTTTTTCACTCACACAACATCTTGAAAAACTAATTCTAGGGCTTATCATGGACCTTACAATGCAAAATTATTTCCATACTATTCGATACTTCATCAGTAGGTATATGACTGAAATTTGCATTGAATTCACACAAACTATAAAGTGCATCTTTTTAGTTTGTGATAGATGCTTATGTGCATTACTGATATGGATTAGGGGACAAATTGAGCCAACAGATGGCCCAAACTTAACCATTCCTCTTCAGGAATTCGGTAAATTAACTGTAAACAATGGAGACTTCTGTGTGCTGGTGTGCAGTGAAATAACTTGAAATAACATGTAAACATGCAGACTGAAAATGCACAAATCTTTGTGAGTTGAACTTACGTGCGCTCACTAGCAAACAGGCTCAGCTCTGTCAGATTTAACCGCAGGCTGTTGGAAAACATCTGACTGGCGTCCAGTCGGAGGTGTGTGTAAATTTGTTGTGTTACCACAGCAATTCAATACCGAGTGGCAAAGCTTACAGATGATGTTTATTTTTTTAGTGAGTTCATGTAGCTCCTTTTTGTTTTTGAAATGCACCCAAACATCTACCTTGAGATTTGCTGGTGCTGGCTTATTGGTGCCTGCTATTATTATTAAACAGACCTAGATTGGTCAAGAGAGGCGTTTGTACTTAAAATACGAATGAAAATACTAAAAATTGCAGTGAAATGATTGGTTGAGTGACATCTACAGGAATGGGGGTCTTTATATAGGTGAAAAACAAAATATGTGCTCTAAATTAATGGGGGTTACAAGTATTGTTATCAGGATTTGCAGAATTGCATTCTGAATTTAAATAAAATTGTGATATGTTGGCGCATCAATTTTTCACCCAGCCCTAATAAATTGCAGACTTATATATTCAGTATGATTAGTGTTGTAAAGGCTGAACTTTGACGTCTGACACGACCCCTAAAGTTTGAGAAAGTATCGACTTCAACAAGCATCACCATCCGCCTCGGCCCGATCCCAGCGCACTCACCCTGTCCACCTTCATGATCTGAAACCTCTGAGAGATGTCGGCCGTGTTGGCGGGCAGCCGCGAGCGTCCCGAGACGAAGCGCATGAAGAGCACGCGCTCCTCGTTGGAGAACTCGTCCAGGGTCTGCCAGAACCACTGGACCAGCGCGTGCTGCTCGTCCACCTCGCGGTATCGCACCACCTTCTTCAGCACGTCGCAGCAGATCTCGGGCATGCCGCACACCATCTGCTCCAGCTGCTTGGCCGTCAGCAGGGAGAGCAGCGGCACCGGGACGATCCACGACATGCCTTCGCGCACTGCTGCCACCTGAGAGAGGGGCAAACGGGAGTTGGTCTTTGTTTGCGTTCAGGCTCGATGCCAAATTTGCTCTTGACTCTATTGGTTTGTTCAAGCCGGCCAGACTTCTGTCAATGAAATACAACGCCATCATGTTATCGCTGCAATCTAAACTGTATATGAGAGGAATATATGGAACTGAAGAGCAGCATTGGATTTCAGTCATTGCTTGGTAACCTGCACTGCTGCTTCTGTCTGCCAGTCAGAGCGAGAGGATCAGGTTAGACTGGTTACCTTGTAATATGAGAACTGTGAAATGTGTGTAATCTTGTGTTGATACTCCCACCATGTCTGATTATATCTCCCTTCTGCATCACTTCTGAACCTGCAGTGTCTAGTTGAGATCCTGAATACACCCCCAAACACCAGACTACAGTGTTGCTTTCCAATCCACTCCTGCTGACTATTCTCTACTTTTCACTATTCCCATCTCACTCATATGACTCATGCAAAGATTCCTCAGTCTGCACTGTTGAAAAATGTATGATTATCATCAATACATAAAAAAAACCCAATGAGAAGTGAATGTTTTTGAGGATTATGTTTTCTTGAGGCTTGATTACTCACTTGAAAACTTGAAAAACATTTATTCAAGAAATGATATACAGCTGAATTTGATTATAGGAACATAATGGAAACCTAACTGCCAATTCAAATCAATCACTGGCCCAGGTCTTTGTGTTACTTATAATCAATACTGCTTTCAAAAGAAATAAAGTAACCATGAGACATTCTTTGCGCAAGAGTAGAGTTATTCTGAAAATCCCAGTCAATCCTCTACAGTACTTGCATACAAACAGACTAGAGGAGAAAAGCACACAGCAGAGTCTTACTTGTCGATCGATTTCGTGCAGCCTGTACTCAATAGCTCTGTCCACATATTCCTTCCTGTTGGAAAAAGTGAGAGGGATACTGTTTCCTCCCGGGATGATGGGTACCATCTTGCCGTCTGCACTCTGCCCAACGAAGGAATCCAGAGGAATCATCTGAAGACACACACATACACATACACCATCAATCAATAATCAATACAACATCGAGATACTGGTGTCTAAATCAAAAAGAAGTAATTATCTCAAGGATTTGTCAACTGTAACAACGGTTAGTGCACATGTATGTCGCTTTCTCCCTTAGAAAGACGATTTCTATTTTCTGAAAGTTAAAATACTTTTCTTCTAACCCTCATTTATTATGGACTTTGCGTGACAGAAATCTTGTGTAAGAAAGCTTTTCATTTGAATGAAATGATGCGACTGATGCCCGCTCTGTTCCAAAAGTTGAAATTCATTAATTCATTAGACTGGCAAGCAACAAGGGATCATAATATCATGGCAATACATTTGTCAGCTGTGCCAGACTGAATTCACACATCTGCCATTTTCTCCAAAACCGCCCATTTCAAACCAAAGCCAGCAGAAAAGCAGAAAAAGGCGGACAAGGAGACTCTCTTTCTGTCTCTACCTCCCACACTCCCTCCTTTCATGCCAAAGCAGCAGATGCAGCCCCTTCCTCCCCCCACCTCCCCCCGGCTGGGAGAGCTGGCCATGGCAGTGTTGTGGCTCGGCTTCCAAGCCCCCTTCTCTCCTCTACAAGGCTGGGAGCAGAGCCAAGTCTCCGCTAGGCAGGATATGCTGCATCAACAGCGGCCCTGGCATTCCAGCCGGCCCGGGCTTTACAGTGCAGGGGTTGTGTGAGGATGTTTGGACAGAAGAGGGGCTCCGGGACGCGCTGGCTTCCCTCTGTGCGAGCCGGCCTATCTGCGGTTTTGGGTGGGGCGGGAGGGGTGTGTGGTCTGTGTCTGAGCGCTGGTATCAGTAATGGCCAGAGCCATAGATGTGCTGAGGTTTTATCAGCAGTGGAAGAAGAACAGCGTGTACCAGAGTCAGAAGAGGCAATGTAGCCTCTTTTCCAACACTGAGCTTGAGAGGTGAGTGTGGAGTGACCTGGTATTTAATGCTTGTCTACACCCCACCCCCTCACCCCCCCACACACATCAGGCTTTCACAATGCTTAAACTACTTATGGCCACGTTTCTCCACCAGACTTTTCAGCCAGATTGAGATTCTTGATGAAGTTTGGTTTGTTACTCTGTAAACTCTTCCAGTAGTAAATTAATGTACTTCATATAGGCTTCATATAGGCTTCCCTCCATATAAATTACATGATGTTCAGTGTTGCTTCCTGTTACCTTTCAGTGGGTGTGGTATGGTATGTGACATCATTTGGAGTTTGTTTTGGTTTCTGTGGGTGAAGTCAGACGATGGGAATAAAAACAGGCTCACTCACGAGGCTGTGAGCGCAGCGCTCTCTTCCCCAACTGGCTGCTTATTAGCCTTTTACCAGGAGGCGTGTGATTCTGATGAATCAAGCGTTCACATGGCCCAGGAGAGGTAAACATGCTGCCCACCCTGTCAAAATAATTATCAGTCATCCTGTGAGCCCTTAGTTGTTGAGACTGTTAATGTTGACTTTGAAAATTCTTTATTGTAATACTGGAGCCTAAGCTTAAGCCTAAGTATAGGTACTGTAGAATGTAGTGTGGGTCTGGTCAGTGCCAACAGAGGATATAGAAGGGCGTTGGTTCTGTGTAACTGGTATTTACTGCTGAGCCCTCTGGAGGTGGAATGGGCCTAATTCAACCAACATTTGCTTTGAAAACTTCCAAACTGACAAACCCAAAGACAAACCGGAATTCAGCACCAAACATCCAAACCAGGTTTCTACATTCGGGCTGCGATACTTTACCATTCCCCTAAATTCCTACATCCCATATTTCTGCCCTCTCATCTCAAACATATGGCTTGTAAACCACACAATGAGTGCCAAGGCCCTGGTTTATAGCACAAGACATGTTTTACTTGTTAACATTTAATTTCTCCCCTTCACACCCATGTTAAGAATGCCAGATTCCTCATCATTCCCCATTGAGGACCACAACAGAAATAAGCTCTTGAACTTTATTGTGTTATCCTTTATGGGTTTTTTAAAAACTGTACGAGAAGATATTTTTCTGGCTGAATTCCACTACACCTTCCCCCTCTCTCCCCTCCATGAACTCAACTCCTGTAAAAAAACACAAAACAAAAAAACAAGCACATCTGCATTTCATCCAAACCGAAGAAATCACCCGAATCAGCATCTCCATCACCTATCACCCCCTTCACCAAACCATTTCCCACCTCATGGAAATTGTCCTCGGTGATGCCGCTGTCTTCAATGTGAAGAATGCTGTTGAGCGTCTGGACGTAGAGGAGGTCCACTTCCTCCAGATCCTCCAACAACAGGGGGATGCAGCACAGCTGTTTCCACACCAGGGGCGCGAGGTGCAGGTCCAGGGGCTTCTTGGTGCGGATGGCCACGCCCATCAGGATGCCCAGAAACTTGAACTGGAGCAGGTGCTCATCCATGCATGCTGATGGATTTAGGAGGAACCTAGGGGGAGGAAGGAGAGAGAAATGTTGAACTGCTTGAGGCTGCGTTCACACAGTGTTTTTTAATGTGGAAAAAGCGCTGCCTGGAGCGCTTTTTGTGAGGAGAAATAAAAAGCGGATCACGGCAACGTCAGCTGACGGTCTAGCTCTGTTTTGTCTTCTAGCAGACAAAACAGTGTTGTGCAACAAGCAAAGGCTTACCAGATATTTCCAATACATGTCCAGTATAATCCATACTGCCTTTAAGAACACTGTTGTGGTAACGGAAATTCACTTATTACAACGTCCAATTTCTCCACCAGCACTTTCACTTTCTCCATATTTGTTGTTGCCATGGGAAACGGCCAGCGTCTCTGTGATCGCGATTTGTCGGTTGGGAAAAAGTGGTTCACGGCACCCGGCGCTTTTCTGAAAAGTTTTTAACTTTTGAAAGCGCTCCGCTCTGACGAAAAAAAAACGCGGGCTGCAGCGTTTTTCGGGAGCGGCCGCCTTTTGTGCGCCTTGCGGCCGCTTCCCGTTGCTTTTAATGAGAAAAGGGAGCTGGCGGTTGGGGAAAAAACACTATGTGTGAACGCAGCCTAACATGACAATTTGTCAGTAAAAAGTTTGACTTTAAGATCATAACTGACTTGAAGGTGTCATTTATTTATTATTAGTTAATTGACCACCTTTCTGAGTTTTTTTCGCAAGTTATTTTAAACAAAATCCCATTTAAGTTGCATTTTAGAATGGGGAACCAAGTTATTTTTGGAGCTGCTTCCTTCAACTTTTTTTTGAGTGTAATTCTGGAAGAATTTGGGAGGGAGGAGCTGTGCAACTGACACTTGAAAACTGAAAATGCTACAAAACTCGAAGGGCAAGAGATACACATATATGTAAGATGCAAATGCTTGCTCAAGAAGCTATGAAGCTGGAAAATGAAACTTTACTCTCACAGTTTGAATAAATGAAAGGATGCCTAACTGACTGATGAAGGCAAAGAACACTGATACTGTGTAGTCTGTATTGGTTTTTATCAGCATGAGATAATGACAAATCTCCCAGCATAAAAGAAAGTTTAAGATGGACAATCATAATCAATACTGTATTTTCTCAATAATCAGGCTAGGCACAGATGCTCCTGCGGTCTTCCTCACCTGTCTCTGTTGTAGCCAACCTCTGCTGTGGCGTTCGGGGAGGGGATGAGCAGGTCAACCACTCCCGTCTCCAACTCCTACAAACACATGGAAAAGTGTCATTAGTATCATAAGACATCCAGTGAATTTCTGGCTCGTTCAGAATAATATTAAGAAACAAGTACAGATTGTGTACAGATTGTGTACAGTCTCATGACGCATTTGTGGCGATGACAGATTTAATTATCAGTTTATTTGAATGTGATCTCAGCTCTCTGGCTCCCTAGTGGATCAGCTGCCTTCAATGGAGCATACAGTAATGTCAGCAACAAACATAAATTATAGCTTATTACATACACACATAGAAGTACTGTTTAAAATGTAATGTTTGTAAAATTCATTCATTTGCATAAGAGACAAATTATGTAAAAAATCACAGATAAGGTGAAGATTCAAAATTAGTTACATGTTCACAATAATACAATTTTTACTTACTTTTATTAATTAGATACTGCTCAATAAAGGACAGACATGATTTGCAGAAAATCAAGTCTGACTTTGCCTCTAGATGACCAAGACACATTGGTAATAATAAAGGAAGTAATAGGAATGTGCCAGAAAGCTGAATTTTCCAGGGTTGTTCAAGAGTCTCATGATCAATTTTTATAACTGTCACTCTGAATTATAATGTTATGAAAAAAGATGTTATTTACAACATTTACAGCGGACCGAAAAAGTAGAATCAAGATGTCTGTAATTGTAACTTTTCTGCACCTTAGTTCTGGTTATCAGCTGTCATAGCAGTTGCTGTATTGACATGCTGGAGCAGGTTTGGACAGCTAATTGTGGCTATATTAATAACATGATGCATCTGTTTACAATCTGTCAAGAGTAACACAATTTTAAAATGATTTCAGTCGATGAGTGTGACATTGACAGGTGCTGGCTGCATGTTTAGAGGAAACAGACAGCCACACCCTTTTAGCATAAAGGTATTTGGTTGGAACAAACCAAATATTTGAATAGCAGTCTAGAGGAGATAAAACTAGTTCATTCTGATAAAATAGACTTTTGGATACGCCTCGCAGTTTCATATTAACCATTCAAGAGGAAACACCACAGCATCTAAATACAAAGACATGTTCTAGTGACAGAGTGGTTTGGTTGATCTGCTACTGTTCAGCTGGCTCAGTTGTGCTGACATTTTTCAGGAGAAATTACGGTCATATTCACTATATGGCAGATTTGTCCACACCTGGCACATCTCGGTGATGGTGTCGTCAAAGACCCCCCCTGCGTCGTCGGCCCCCTCCCCCACCAGCTTGACCTTCCAGGCCCTGGAGGGCAGCCGCAGGTCCGAGGCGTTCAGCTTCACAACCTGGCGGGCGATCTGCACAAAGATGGGCTTACACTTCCGCCCCCTGGAGAGAGTTGGGGTCCGAGGAGAAAGGAGGAGGGGGGGGAGGGGGGGAGGGGGGGGATGAAAGGAGAGAATTGTACATTAAAACGTAAAGAGGCTATATGTCACAATCTCATCTTCAAAAGCACAAAAATACATAATACAGCTAATTCTTTATGCCATTTTGTCTGTAGGAGAGACTTTATTATATTTTTTGTTCATAAATGCCCTGCAGTGAAGTTAGTTATATATTGGGCATGGCTGGCCAATTATTTTTTTTTTTAACTGCAGATCAGATCAGATCTACAGTGAATGGTGTCACTGTTCACGGTACACTCATTATCAGCCACACCTGGTGATACACCCGGCACTACTGTGATCAGCTGAATTCACTGACTGTACCCAGTGAGGTAACTCCACTCCCACTGCTGGTATGAGACCTTTGTTCAACCTGGCATGCATGTGCACTGTGGGAACGGGAGGTTTAACACACAAACACGCACACACACACACCCACACACACAGTTCAGCGCAATGCAGTACTAACCGTGTGGAGATTCGTTTGACAGTGATCTGCGGGCCGTAGTTCTTGCCCTGCACCATGGTCTTGCCTATGGAGCGCACCATGGGCAGAGTGTAGACCCTGGGGGCCAGCAGGGGCCTCAGCTGGCCCTGGACAATCCCCCAAGTACCAGCGTTGTAGTGGGAGGTGCAGCTCTGCAAAATGAGAATTATATTTACCATCATGAAACAGTAAAGTAAAACAAGTAAACATGTCGCCCCCACAAATGATGCAGATACCCCTTGGGCCAATCAGTAACAATCGTCCCTCCAAGTTCCATCAAAATTGGACTGGTGGTGTAGCAGTTACGCCTTTCAAAGTTTTACATTTTGACCTTTTATTATAGCGCTCCCATCAGGCAAAGTGCAATTTTTGTAAACGCCAGAACAGAAGTGTCAAATGCATCATCTCTCCAAGTTTCATCAAAATCAGGCCAGTGTGTCTCTATCTTAGATATCACGTTTGAGTTAAAAATTTTGTCCTTTAATTATAGCGACCCCATCACACCAACCACTGTAATTTTTTAAATGCTGGGACACAGTGCAAAGAAGTGTCATTCCTCCAGGTTTCGTCAAAATCAGACCAGTATCAGATCACATATAACTATGGACAGCCTGATCTTCTCAGTACAATGCCAGACATGATGTAATCAAACATCCCAGTATTTCTCAACTTCAAGGCAGAGGCCAGCATAGGTTTTTGAAGGGTGTGCAGCTCCACTGTGGTGAACAGTACGCACTGTTTGGTGGAATACTTGAGTTAGTTTGAGAACACAGTGTGAGGAAAACAGCTTGTTCCCTGCAGTTAGGCATCACATTTCATTGCTGGGATTTGTAGAAGTCTGTGACACAATATCTTCACGAAAGTCGTAATTTGTGGGCTGAATCATGGTTTCATGTATGAGCTCCCTCATGTGGCAGAAGGCTCTGCATGCATCTTCTCAACAACGTCAGAAAGTCGATATTAAGATCAAGATAACTGAACTTTTAATTCTACTTTAATACAAAAAGATTTAATTCTACATTAGATTTTGTAAACATTCAATACTTTCACCTAATGTGTTTTGCAAACAGCTGAAAACGCTGCAACAGCATCAAACAGTCCACCACGTCTTGAATTCAGTTCCCCTAAACCGGTTGACAAAACTGTTCCCAGGAGTGAAATATGGAACTATTTCCCTTAGAGAGCCGACAAAGACAGACACCCAACTGGCATCAAGACCCCTGTGTTGGTAAATTTGATGAAAAACTGTCCAAGTCAGGTGTGGTAATACATTGCTTGATGTTTTTTCTCGTTTTGCTGTGGCATCACAGTAGCATCAAATTTTTAGATATTAACCTGAGTATTGGTATCCAAGTCAAACTTCTAGTATTGTAACTAGGGATGAGACGATACATCAGAATTTTATATATTGCAATACAAAAATGTGACAATATGTATCGTGGGGCAGAAATATGAATCGTGACATTAGCTCCATTTTATTCTGCTGTAGTAATCACAAATGAGACGGCTTGACCATCACAATTTCACATGCTCTCTATCCAAATTATATTATTTGCACTTTGTACTGACATTTTTAAATTGTTGCTTACATTCTAGCAGCCAATGCCTTCACTAGAAAGATTTGTGGCTCAGAAATTAACAGAATTCTGCACAGTCAGACTTTGTTGTCATTTAACTTTTATTTATTACATCGTATCGTGGTTTTATCGAGTCGTGAACCTCATATCATGTATCGAATCGTCCTGAGTTCTAACAAATTATTTCTTCAGTTTCTGTAATGGTTTTGTCTGACTGAACTTAGCAAAGGTTAAGTGTGTGTGTGTGTGTGTGTGTGTGTGTGCATGTTCTTTGCCTACCTGGTTGTTGGGGCTGAGGTTGAGCAGTCTCCACGACGAGTACATGAGGTCAGAGAAGTGGTAGAGGAGGCGCAGGCGGGCCCTCACCGCCTCGATGCTCACCTCCTTCAGACCGCTGTACTGTGGAGGCACCACCACAGGCAGACCCAGCTGGAGAGGCACAGACGAACCTGAGGAGGAGACCGAGCGAGACAAAATCACAAAGAGCGGAGGGAAGGAGGGGGACGGAGGGGGGAAGCAATATGAGAGAGAGGGAGGAAGAGAGAAAATCGGAAAGAGGAAGGGAGAAGAGGTACAGAGAGATTGAAGGTAAGGTGAAGAAAAAGATGGAAGAGGGAAAGACAAGAGTGATGAAATGATAAGGATACAATCCAGAACCAGAAATTGTATTATTGGCCAGGTTGGTTCGCACATACAAGGAATTCAACTTGGTGGGTTGCTCCCATAAGTCAGAATAAAATATAACAACACACAATTGTAAAAGTAGTATGTAAAAAACAGTACAAGTAGAAATTTGGGGAGCAAGCCTCTCTTTATTGAGTCGTATATGCACAAACTTGTATATAAATATGACTAGTATATAGTACAAGTAGTGTATAAAAAAAATCACAAATAGAAATTTACGAAATGTGTCTCTTATCTATACTGTGTGTCCAATGCTGAGGAGTTCCTCTCTTGAAGAAGTGATTCTGTTTGAGTCTGTTTGTGTTCTTTGGCAGCGACCCAGAGTGCCATTTTGGAGTTTTTTTCCACATATTTTCTGTTTGACTATTATAAGGAAAAAAAAAAGTTTTGGCCGATACAATCCGTCGCTGCAACGGCAATTGGCCCTGAAAAAGCACGGGAAGCTCTTTGCCATTCACAATACATGAAATTCCCCAGCTTTTGTTCATCGAACAATGGCGGTCTCTCATCTCACAACAATGTACTGTGCCGTGCTTTGGTATTTACTACATGTCCTGGCAACACTGTAGGAAACCTGACCCCCAGGATAAAGTATCTACCCATTAGACAGCGGTAGCATGGCAAGGGGCATTGTCTGTGTCTTGCATGTTAAGACAAGTGTGTGTGTGTGTGTGTGTGTGTGTGTGTGTGTGTGTGTGTGTATGTGTGTGTCTCTAACCTGGTGCTCTGGGCGGTACAGAGGGAGCGGTCCATGCGGCGCTGTGGCAGCGTCCAGCGGAGATCTGGTGGATGTTCTTGCCCTGCAGAGCCGTCACCAGTGTCGGTTCTCTCACATGGTTGGTGTGGCCCAGTCCCAGCTACACAACAAACAGTTACAATTCATCCAGTTGTTTCCACACTGACAAGAAATAAACTAATTCACACTGAATTTATCATTTAAAGTCAGTCAATGTCTGGGCAAGGAGGGCCAAAAACCGCTGAAGCCCTTTTGAAGGTCAAAGAAGCATAAGAAAGCATTTAAGTTATTGCTGAAACTTTTTTTTTTTTTCACATCAATAATGAGTCTTATCTCACAAAATCCCCAACCTTGCTTTGGGTTTCACTCTCCGTGAGGGATGGGCATGCATCGAAATTTATCCTAACAGCTGCCATTTCAAATTCCATTTAACAATTTTCGTTTTTATTTTATTTTGCATTTTGGATAGAAAAGGCATCAAAATGTAACATTCAATGTTACCAGAAAATGCCAATAGCGCACACTAAATTGATATTAAATATGCATCTATTTTGTTTAGCTGGGTTATACAAACAGATGCTGTTTCAGGTCATTCTCTTGAGTTTCTGATTAAATTGTGGATCATAGATTCTACTTTTCGCACGAGTGACGCCAAAAGGTCAATAATTTTCACTGAGCAACCTATAGCAGTTGTCCCTCATTAGGCCAACAAAAGTTCTCTTTTCATCAGATATTTTTAATCTTTTTATTAACTATTAGATTTTATAAGATCATACTAAAATATAATAATGTAGCCGTCCAACGTGGATGGGGGAAAAGTGATTTTGATTCCATGCTAAAAATCTCTACTTCCCAAGCAAAATTTCTGCAATGATGATGTAATCCAAACCATGTTTTTCTCCTGCCGTGCATGGCTCATGGTTAAATCTTTTCATTTTTTCATCTGTCTCTTTTAAATCAATGTGAACTCACTGTGCATCAAAACACTGGGGAGCATATGCTACAATAAAAAAATGCAAAATACTAAATAATAAAATTCATAATGAACAAACAATAAATACATTTACTTTTAGATGGGCTACATAATGTACAGCATGGAAGTATGGATATAGAAACACAAGTTTAGTATTCATTTGTTGTGTGTTGGTCTTACTTTTGTTAAATACATGCTTGATAAAATGTCGACAGCTCAGTAGGTGGAACAGTTGTTGGCTAAAAATAAAAACCCTGATTGGGGCTGAATGTTCACATCTTGGCAGCTCAGGAAAATCCTTGACATTATCTGTAAGATGAATCACCAGATCTCCCCAGGTAATTCTGAAGAAGGTAATAGATGGCATTTTCTCTTTCTGACGTCACTGCCGTTGACAATTTGCTTTTGCTGCCCTCTGTGTCACTGGCAATATTGCCATGCAGGCTGACTGACAACCTTGCAGGGGGTTCAGTGTGTGTGTGTGTGTGTGCATGTGTTACCTGTCCCTCTGAGTTACTGCCCCAGGTGTAGACGTCTCCCGTGGAGGAGAGCACCAGGGTGTGTTCAGCCCCAACAGCGATATCCTGGATAAGGATCCCTGACAGAGCTGGCACCTGCTGGGGACGGTTGTGGTTCCGGGCCCGGCCCTCTGGCAAGCCAATCAGGCGGTCTGCGAACAGGAGAGGAAAAAAATTTGATTGATGTGTCAAGAAAACAGGAATAACCTTAAGAGAAACTCTACTATAAACTAAATGTACTCCCGTTTAGTGCAAGACAATCTGCAGGCAGTTTTGTAGAACTGAGAATTGTATCAGTCTTTGAATATGAAAACATTCAATCCCCCAAACCAAAGCTACACTATATGATTCTGAATGTGCCTATTCTTCATTATTATATTCATATTCAGTTGCTAGGTCAAAGAGGATGCATTTTATGTAAATATAGTGTAACCATAGTGTACCTTGGCCGAATGTGAACACATTGCCATCTTTGGTTAGAGCCACGGAGAACTGTGTTCCACAAGCCACTTTCTTGATGCCGATTCCACAAAGCACGTCCACTTTCTGGGAAATTCAAAGTTTAAAAGCTACATTACATGCATGCAAAAACAAGCTCATATATACAGTATATGTAACAAGTTTAACATGTTAATCTTTACTCCACAAATGCAGCAGCAGGCCTCCCAGTGCCACAGTTTATACCTGAGGTGAGGACTTGGCTGTGGAGTTGCCAAGTCCCAGTTTTCCATAGTCTCCATCTCCAAAAGCCCACACCATCATTCCATCAGCGGAGACGACTAGGGTGTGGTTCAAACCACAAGCCACCTGAGGAGGAAATCAACAAAGTCAACAAAGCCCCTGAGCAATCATCAATCAACTACCAAAGCCTAAAAATATCTAAGCTGTCAAAACACAGACGTAAAAACTTAAGAAAATCAATGTTTCATTCTCTACGCCTGTCTATGAAAACACCATTGGTGCTCGTATCAGAGAATCTAAGCAAGACGTACAAGACAAGTCTAATCTGCAAGAGGGTATCAAACAATTATGATGGCTTCTTGTCAACACTCACACTAATGGTTGGAATTAGATGTATTGCCTTTCCCACCGGTGTGTTATAGACAATGTTTGCTGTCCTACCTGTCCGACCTGGTAGCCCTCCAGAGCGGTGACCTTCTCTGGTAGCTTCTTGTTGGAGGTGTTTCCCAGGCCAAGTCTGCCATAATCACCGTTACCAAAGGTGAAAAGCTTCCCGTCAGCAGTCACCACCGCCGAATGTTTGAACCCACAGGACATCTAGAGGGGAAAAAGAGCAAAACAAAATTCATAAGAAGGGAAGAAAAGAGTAGTAACTAATCATGGTGACGGAACCTGAGCGTTGCTTTCTCATGCCGAACATTAGCACAGTATCAAGCTAATAAAGGTAGACCACCATTTTAGAAACACCAAAAAGTGATATGTGATCATCGTTATCATTACTTTTGCAAAACAAATAAATCCCCGTTTAAGGTATTTACTGTATCCCCAGTATACTCTTGAGGTCTCTCAAGAGAGACGGACTAACCTGCACCACCTCCTCTCCTTGCAGGGCCTCGATCTGTCTGGGCCGGCGCTGGCGGTCACTGTTGCCGTGGCCCAGCTTGCCGTAGTCCCCGTCCCCCCAGCTGAACACCTCGCCGCTCTCCGTCAGAGCCATGGAGTGGCCGTCACTGCCGCATGACGTCACCAGCTGGGTCACCACAAAACCTGAGGGACAGAGGGGGCAACTAGTTGAATTAAAGTTATTCTCTTTACTGTAATTGAGTAGACGTTTGGGTACTTGTACGTCTTTGAGTATTTTATGTTTTTATGTGTGAAGTCTGTAATTTTACTTTTATTGTTTTGAGCTAAATTTTAAATAAAATCCACCGCAGAGTACAATTTTTGCAGGCTCTCCATAACATTGCATCAGAAACTGGACAATTGTAAACTGCATCTGCATCAAACCTTTGTAAGCATGTGGATGTAATAATAATAATAATAATAATATAATAATAATCATAATAATAGTAGCTTAGTAAACATTGACAAAAAAGTGTAGAAAAATATGCAGTATCACATATTGAACTCTCTGGCCTCTTGTCCTTTTTGCATTGCATGAGAAAAATCATGTGTAACAAGGTCTATTTTTTTAAGTAACTGAGTACATTTTAAATGTATGTATGTATTATCTAGTTTTTACTTTAGTAGATCTTTACACCAGTAATTTTACTTCAGCTCAGGTAAAATGTCAGCAAAGTAACTACTTTTATGATATTTTGAAACACTTTCCATCCCTGCCAGTTGAAGACACACATGTACACAGACCCTAACTTCCGACCACACATAAAATAGAAACGCATAGTATTTCTAGTGATATAAATGTAACAACAGCAAATCTCCCAGCGCCACCTTGAAGAGCTGAGATGACAGTGAGGACGTGCAGGTCGTCAGAGTTGCCCTGGCCCAGGCGGCCGTAGCTGCCCTCCCCACAGGCCAACACCGTCCCGTTGGGCTGGATCACAAAGGTACAGTTCTGACCACACACCGCCTGGAGGAGGGGAGAGAGAGTGGGGGGAAGAAACAGTGAAAAAGAGATGAAGAAACAGATGGAGGAGATGAAATAGGTAGGGCCAACAGTGTATGGATAACCAAGGGGAGGTGTAGTCACATTCTGTGACGTCAGACAACAGGAACAAGATATTAAGCTGGTGAGTACTGCCTTTCAAATCTCTCAAGTCTACATGTCACTGCAAACCCCCTGGTTTGGTAAAATCCTCTCTTCATTTGACGTACTGCAGACAGTTTGATAAAAACTATATTTTAAACAATGACAATCCTTTGCACACCCAACAAAGTCTTTATACAGGTGCGTAGGAGACCACAAGCAACACAGACGAGTCCCAGAGAGTGACTCCCGCACACTGTGCTTTTACATAGATAGAACTTTATTGTCAGATTTCTCTGAAATTTGTTATGCATCATAGCAGCTCTGTTTTAAAAAAAAATGAAACACACATCATACACATGCTGTATGGTGTGTCTTGCATATAATGTAATTCCTTTATTAATTAATTCATCAGAATGATGAATGTTTCAATACTGAAACTGTTTATATGATTTTTCCCATGCAATGCAATGGACGAGAGGCCAGAGAGTTCAGTGTGTTAACTAATAAAGAAATTACATTATATGTAAGAGCACAGCGTGCAGGAGTCACTCTGAGAACTATATTTTAATCATACATGCGATAATTGGATGTGATTATAGATAATGGGTTGATGCAGTTACCAAAGACATGACTCTGTCTGTGGTTGCTTATGTGTTATCTGTTTACCTGTTGTGCCTGGGAGAAGGACGGGGCAGTGGTCGGCACCAGGATGTTTCTGCCAGCCTCTGCCAACTGGCCATGCCGCCCGGCACCCCATAGATACACATCACACTTCCCTCCAAGGTGCCAGTCCTGCAACCAGACAACACACACACACACACACACAGACACACACACACACACAAATAGGGGAAAAGTGGATTAAAAGAGCAGTTAAATATTCAGTGTCTGAAGAAAATAATAAACCAAAGTTGACCAACAAACCATTTATCACCACTGAACACAAACTAGGCATAAATTACCTCAGGTCTAGAGGTGGCCCAGGACATGATCTGTTCATCCATACCAGACACCCATTTACTGTTGTCCTGGACAGAAGGAGTGCAAAGGTTGTTAATGATAAGCTACAAAACTGTTCATTACACAGTACATTACAGTTTTAACAGTTAATACACCTGCACATGTGTGCACACAAACACCCTCCCTCACCATGAGCAGAGCCATTTCATCTTTGGGCACAGGCTCCAGGTCCGGCACAGAGAAGGCGTCGGGGAAGGTGGCGCCCCGTGCCAGGGCCTCCGCCGCCTTGACCGTAGTAGAGAAGCAGTCCAGCCAAGCCCATTCGCTGGCGCTCCAGATGGCTGTACCAGACTCCAGCGGACAGTTTCGGAGGTGAGGCGGCACGGGGGCGCGGCACAGGAGCTGGTCCAGGTGGAGGCCCACGGCCAGGGAGGCCAGGCACTGCATGTAGGGGCTGTGGACGAGCTGCTCCCCACACACTACATGAGGCTGGAAGTTGAGAGAGGGAGTCATCAGTTAACAATTAGCATTGATGCCCATTAAAGGAAAATCCACCCTCAGATACTACGTCGTCAATCTGCGGTGTTTGCGCATTCCAGGTATTTTGTGATGAACTGCTGTAATTTGCTTTTTTTGGTGAACTTCATTTCCCTCAACCTGCCTCTTCTACTTCTACTTCAGTTAGTGATTTCCTACATTTCCCAGAATGCCTTTTGACATCTCCCAGAGAATGAGTGTGAACTTGTTGCGTTCAGCAGTGGGTTATATGTGTAGGTGAAGAGAGTGATTGTAAGACCGGAGCGACAAAAATCGACACAGAAATGCAAGGTAAATAGCTGTTTTTTTTCCTTTCACATTACAATTTATAATAGGTTACTGTCCTAATTGGTTTATATACTGTATAAGCTACTATTTTAATGGTGTTAAGCACATTAAATATCCATGAGCTAGCAGATTAATTATCCCTATACCTTTTCGTAGACGTACTGCTCCTGCAACATGACAGGCAGTCTCTCCAGGAAGGCCCTCATGCAGGGCGCCATGTTGAGGCCAACAACACCCTGCTTCTTCAGAGCTGTGCGGCAAGTGGCCAGCACATGGTGGGATGCCATGAACTCAGTGGAGCAGTTCACAACCAGCACATCCTGGGGAGTGGGACACACACACACACACACAAATGAAGCAGACTGTCCAGTAGTTAAATAAATATAAATTATTTATTTTAGTGAAGAGGCTGTAATCATAGAAAATGTGAACTGGGTGGTAAGTATGAGATCTAAGGAAGTGGTGAGAGGCTGTGACTGGACAGGGGACAGTCTCACCTTTGACCTGTTGGAGCAGACAGAGACACCCACATCTGGGATCCAGACGATGTTCTGGATGGCCCCCGACCCGGCTACTACTGTCTGGAGCACAGAGCCATCCTGTTGGACACACACACACACACACACACACACACACACACACACACACACACACACACACACACAATGACTTCTGTGGAAAGGCATTTAGTGTCACTGTAAACAGTAGTGTGTTCTACAAACACCTACTGCCAGCATGATGACTGTGTAATGGCTTGTTTGTTGTTCTTTTCACCTCAATGTGTATCTATCTACAGTATGAACATATATCCTGTGAGTCTGTAGTTTCTGTCCTCCATCTGTGTGTGTGAATGTGTTTGTGTGTGTGTGTGTGTGTGTATCCGTGTTACCCGCAGGGACCAGATGTTCATGAGGCCTCCCACTCCTCCAGACGCCAGCGCCAGGCCGTCAGGGCTGAAGGCCACCGTCCTTACTGGGGTGATGTGGCCCTTCAGCTGGAAAACACAAAAAGCTCCTTCCTCTGACCACCGGGAACACTGCTGGCAAAGCACACACACACAATGAAAGCTTGTAAGTTAAGAGTGTACAGTGCTGAAATACATTTGGGATCCAGTCCACGGTGTGTTCCTAGCATGCCTCCTAGAACTCGATGTCTGTATGTATAAAGAGAATAAAAAATGTAACAAAGGGTTGTAATTTAAAAATAACAGGATATAATAAGGGTCAAAAATGAACAGTGGCTTGGGGGCAAAAATACCCTTGAAAGTTCAAATGCCAGAAAAATTAAAAAGTTCCCATTATTGCAGTTCACCCTGTTCACATTTTTTATCTTGAGTTGTCAAATATTCACACATGAATGCGACTACTGTCCCCTGTGGGCCACCGTAGATGATTCTTGGGAGACTATGACTGGGTAATTCTTTCCAGCACATTCTGGGCAAGAAAAATGGAGCGGTTTTTGATCACAAAACAAATGAGAACACAGCCTGAAGCAGTAGAAAATGTTGGCACCACGCAGCCAGCATTAGAAGAAAATGCCGACACCACACAAAACAAACCACTGTGTCAACAATCATAAACATAAAACAACCAATGTGGTAAAAAACTCAACAATGGAAGATGAACCGGTTGGGGACAGAGAAAGGAAAATGGCACCATCCTCTTCTGTAAGGCCTGCCATCAGTTTCCACAGTGGGAAAGAAGTGTGCGAGGTGTTTATATTATGACTTAAAATAAAACAAATCTTAGTGGTACAAATTTAGTGCTTGTTTGCCAATAGGGCCCCTGCAAAGGCCCAAAATGCCCCAAAAATGGGGGACATGATGGTAGATCATAACTCTCTCACCCCTTAAGGTGGTCTGCAGCAAGCATTTATGTTTGGATCCAATTGACATTAGTTGCATCTTTCTATTTGTCGGAATCTCACTGATTGAATTGAATGTATTGTGGTGTGCATTAAGCACTGGGTAACTATGCATTTATCCTTGAAGTGTATGAATGTATGCACTTGTGTCACAGACAAAGCCAAGAACAGTTATATTGTTACTGGAAGGAATAACATCACACTTCATCAGTGCAGCATTTCATCCACGCTGGTCTTTGTCAGGCGGCGATCAGAGTGATCATTTATGAAATGTAAGTACCTTGAATTTAGGTTTTGCTTCATTCTCCCACCATCCCTCTGAGCCAGAGGAGCTGGATTCTGGGAACCTGGAGGCGTCTTGAGGAACAGTCCAGACTAAGACCAGACCACTTTGGCAGCATCTGAAACACACAGTCACAGAGTCATACATACACACACACACACACATGAAAGCCCACAAGAAATATTCCGCCATGAGAAAGAAATGTCCTTGGATTGCAGAAATGCCAGGATAAGAATGAGAATGTTTCCTTGAGATTGCAGCAGATTAAAAGTTATCTGAAAACTGGTTAAGCCTGTAGACTAAAGCCTTTCTGTTCTTCGGCCATGTCTCTCCTTGAAAACCCTATAACAGGGGGTATGAATCCCACACAATATATCAAGGATGAAGCATCTATTTTGTTGTGGAGGTCCGCTGAGAAGTTGCTGTAAGCACTGCTTGAATATTTTAGATGTGCCTGAATGTCTGGATGTTGACCTTGCTTTGCTCAATGTCTGTGAATAGTCTGAGAGGGGCATTTTGAGCAGAGACACCAGACACCGATGTACAATACAGTCCAGACAGTTAATCTCACTTCTTTCAACTATAGTTAAAGCTCCTGAAAAGTACTATACAGCGCTTACTGTAGTGTTGTAGAAATATTGCCTGGCTGATTAGTTAACGCACTCGCAAGAGCAGGACTGTAGATTGTTTACTGGTGCCTAATGATAAATCTATATTAACTTGTCCCCACATCTTTACAATGAAATTCCCTTTTCAAAATGTTACCAAGTATCAAATTTACAGCGATTGTTAATGGCCTTACTCCAGCTCCAGCCTGTAAGGGCCATTTCTCAGATGAAAAGTCTGAGAAACACTTAAAAAAGAAAGTAATTAGCTATAATGGCACTGTGGGACAGATAAATTACTGTGGGAACCCCAAAGGGGTGATGGCTGCATGACAGTGTTGGGACTGTAGCTTGAGATAGCTTGGGGACACTGAGGTGAGGAGGGCACTCATAATCTGGCACCCACTAGTGGTAATTATTTCCATAATCTGCCATGAAATTCTGTGGCTGATACCACAAAAAAGCATGATCATTGAATTTGAGGGAGACTAATCAGTGCATAGACTGTATAACAGCCACTTCAGCTCACACTTCACTGGTCTTATAGTCTATCCTTATATGTGGTCCAGTCTAGCATTATAGAACAACATACGTGGCTAGCATGCTGAGGGGCTTGGAGCCATGTCCAGGCAGGCTGCACCAGGCCACACTGTTGACCACAGACGGGTGGCTGAGACTCTGCAGGCAGCGCCAGCCTGAGCCAGAGCCTGAGTCAGAGTCAGAGTCGGGACCGGCCCACAGCTTCACCATCTCCTCTTTGGCACAGGTCAGCAGGATCTGACCAGTAGGATTCCACTTCATACTGGTGATCGACTCCTGGGGACACACCGTGAAAAGTGGGTTCAGTTGTGGGAAGAATTTGGGCTATAAATCCATATACAATCTGGCTTATTTATACAAAGAACAGCAATTATTGGCTTTGGTCGATCTGTATGCAATGATTTTATGCAAGACAACTGTCAACTGTTATAGATTACAATTGGTTCTGTAATGAAATATTGCTTACCTTGTGTGCATCAATAACCACAATCGCTCCTTTTTCTAAGGGCTCTTTGGATCCTATCAGTAGCTTGCCATCTGCATAGCCCACAGCAAAGGGCTTGTCTTCACTGTACCAAGCTATGTGCATCACTGCCACTGGGAGAGGATAAAACATCACCGTGTTTGACCTTCACATACACAGTTATGAAGGATATGCAAAATACAAACTGGCAGAAATAATGTTTCATTCAGAGTATACAATCAAAAAACACAAAACAGTCAAACACACAGAATAATCATCACTCGCTCCTGACAGCAGACACCTTCTTCATACCATCTTTCCTGTAACAGTGCTCCAGCTCAGTGCGGTGCATGTTGGAGGCATCCAGTACCTCGATGAGGCCCAGGGATCCGTCCATGCGTCCCACCAGCAGCAGGTCCTTGGGTTCCCCGCACCACAGGGACCCGGCCTCGCCTTCAGGCCAGGCCAGCGCCGACACCCAGTGAGGCTGCACGTCCAACAGGCCCTTACCACCTTGGAGGAGAGGTGAGGAGCATACTGTTAGGGTAGGGTGGAATAAATGGCCTACCTGTTTGTTACACTGGTCATTTTATTACATTTGGAATGTATGTTTATACACATCATATGCAGTTTTAAAATTTCTTGAGAAGTAAATTATGGAGTGTGGCTTGAATCAATTCAGCTAAAATGCCCACAGAAACAAAAAAAATTGATTTCATGGAGTGGATTTAATTTACTTGTGCAATAACAGAGATCCTCTCATGGCAAATGCACAATAGAGAATGTGCTCATGAAAGCTAATAGGAATGTGATTGCTGACTTCCATCCTTGGGGCTTGAAAGTGGCCAAGGACAGATGGCGTATGCTGCAGGCTGTATGGTGGGAGGCAGGAAATGATGATTGGACCACATCCAGTTCTGAGGCCTATCCATTTTTAATGGAAGCTATAAAATCTTAATGCCCTCTCATTCACATTCTATGGACCTCACACACCTCTAATACAAGTTGAGCCTTATAACACAAACACCTTTTATTGAAAACATGTTTCAAATGTAGGTTCTCTTGAACATACTGTGTATATTCCAATAAAGAGGTGCATAGAACCCAAAGGAAAAAAAAATGTTTACCATTGACTTGCCAGATGTTAACCATTTTCTCCATAGCAGAGGCCAGGTATTTTCCAGTGATGCTCCAGGCCAAAGGAGACAGGCAGGGGTCGCCAGGGGATCCCAAGCAAGTCAAGCCCTCCTCTGAAGATCCCTCACTAATCAAAGAAAGAAAAGAAAATGAAACAAAAATGTGCAACAGACATAACACACAGGTAGCAGACACAATATCTATATACCAGACAAAACACAGGAGACGTAGTTACAGGAAAATAACATGAAAGACGATGTCCTAGAGCAAGGTTTTGTGATTCCACTGCCGCTTTTGGAGAAAATGCAGTCTTCTGTTTAATTGATAATATAAGACAGACTTTATACAATATGAGATACTGTGGTTTCCCAGAACACACAGAGGTTTCTGGAGGTAGAACATAGGACATATGGTCTTTGTGGTGCCTTAGAAAGCCTTACTTCTTATTGAAGATGCAGGTCTGCTGGAGGGTGTACTGGCTCTTGGTTACATTCCACACCCTGACCGTCCCATCGTTGCCGCTAGTAGCTAACAGGCCTTTCTTACTGCACCAACCACATGTGATGACCTGAAGGAAACACAGAGTAAGCCTTTATTAAATACCAAACAGAAAGACAGACAGCATGCAAAATACCATGTGATTAGATCAATTTTGGAATTTCTGCTCATATAGACACATTGATAAGTGTCTTGCAGACACTCAATGTGTGTGAGAGAGAGAGAGAGAGAGAGAGAGAGAGAGAGAGAGAGAGAGAGAGAGAGAGAGAGAGGAGCGAGCAAGAGAGTTTTATAATGTCTGAAGGACAACAATTATCAGCTTCCTGGAAAATGATGAACTGAGTCTGAACATTTAGAGGTTAGAGACTATTTGCAAAAAAAAATAGTGCTGTGAAAGAACCTTGGAAGTGCTAGAAACACATTACTTTCTTCAAGTTCCCTGGTAAAACAACCTGGATACCAAAAACATACAAAATTGAATTGGATACACAAGCATGATGTCTATAGGGGTTAACAATTTTGAGTTCTGGCAGGGAAATCTCCTGAGCCCCATGGTGACTAACCCTGCTCTGGTGGGCCTCTAGCTTGACGAAGGAGCACTTTCGCAGGTCCCCCGCCATGTCAGCGAAGGTCTGCGGCCGGCTCTGGTTGTTGTCGCGGTCGTGGGCGGCCAGTGTGCGGACCAGCTGCTGGGCGGCCCACTGGCGGTGTTGTGAAGAGAGCCTGGAGGACAGGCAGCAGGCCGCCAGAGCGTTGGCCAGCTCCAGAGGGCCTACAGCGGAGGGATTATGGGAAGGATGGGCATACAAATGCGCAATTAGACCTGCTCGACATGGAACAAAAAGTGACAAGGTCGCCCGGTGAGTGAGAGAAGGGAAACAAACAAAAAAGGCACAAAAGAAAACAAAAAGCACAGAAAAAGCAAATGGTGACATGTGAAGAGAAAACAGTGACAAGCTAGCACAAGCATGACCCACTTTTGGGTGGCATGTTTGCATGGAAGCTTGGCAGACATATCTCATGAGCTATGCGATTATTACGAAGATTTACATGCTAATTTTTATAAAATGATTAACATCTAGGCCAGCAATTACGACAACAGGGCTTGACATTAAACTTGTGGAAAAACTTGATATTCTTAGAATCACTGTCCCTTTGAATGTAATTATGCCGTTTGCTGCTGTGTTTAGAGTCAAATTACAACAAAGCAGAAATTAAAATAGATTTCATTGTCCAATTTCCCCCAGAGCTTGATTCATGGAAACTGATTTCCACAAAGCACATGACATAAGCTGTTTAATTCAAATACAGCTTCTAGCCTAAGGAAAACATGCAGGACGATCATACAGGACCACAGGTGATTTTACTTAAGCTTACAGATGACAGAGACCTGCAGGTTTCCTTCCAGGCAGCTCTCGTCACTCGTTTTCACAAACAATTAGTCTACAATTGCGATCAAAAGCTAGATTCTATATAGCCAATGGCTAGTTGATTTCAGATTCAAGACTGTGGTAACTGTTCATGCCTATTTTTGCAATAAAACTTTGCAGAAGTTTAATATGGGGGTTAAAATTTGAAAAATAGAATTATGTATTATGGTCTAATCATAAAATAAATGTAACACTAAATATACTTTAATCTGGGAAAATGTCAAACCCAGTAACAACTATTATTTAGACAAACATAATCCAAGATCTACCAATTTATCAAACAAACAACTACCAGTATACTATATGAAATATTCTATGATTCTGACACATAACGATTGACCAATGAGATAAAAAATTCACAGGAAAAGAGATGGATGAAATAACATAACTGCATTATGGCCGCCATCACCTGCTCTCCTAATGCTACAAACCTCTTTTCTCTATGTCAGCCTTGTCATAAGCAGGTCTGAGTCTGGCTCCTTTATCTGCCAGCAGGGCCACCAGAGCCTGAGTGACCACAAAGTTGGGAGAGGTGACCAGCTTGTTCTCCTCCGCCACACCACGCAGGAAGCTGGGCAGGAACTTCCTCTGGATGGGGTCGTCCACTGTGGTCAGGTTCATGCCTGTAGCTGCAGAGATCAGGTTCTGGAAATGGCAAAAAACCAAAAGGCTTTGGTCAAAGACCCACGGGTATGTAATGCACTAAAACAAAGTGAGGAGGTCTGTCTGATGTGCGGCTACAAGGCTGTTGACATCAATATGGTTGAACAGATTTGGGGGAGCTGCTCACATTAAAAACCAAAATTACCATTTACGCAGTAGCTGGCTGGAACGAGTCAGTAATTAGCTCTCTGGCCGGCAGCCAGCACAGAAAAGAACACCTGATCTCTGAACTGAGCTCAATAAAGCCATGATGTGGATTAAGATCCAAGTAAATATTCTGACTGCATGACTGCCATGCCATGGTAAAAGTACAAGGCTGAAGACCAATGTTGTCTACCTGGGTGCAGAGCTGCACCAGCAGCTTGGCAGCATTTGGACTGTTGGAGGCCAGGCAGCCCACAGCTGTGCTGAGGTAGGCCAGACAGGAGATGGGTTTGCTAGCCTTGGCGGCTCCGCGGGACCGCTCAGCGGGGCCGGAGCCTGCTGTAGGACTGGTAGAAAGGCCAGCTCGGCCTGCTGCCGCCAGACACATCAGCCTGACCAGAGTCCTGATGTCAGTCAAACCCAGAGACTCCAGACCTGCTGCCAGGCTACAGCTAGAGCCACTGGGAGGGAAGGAAGGAGGGACGAAGAAAGAAAAGGAGCAGGGGAGGAAGGAGGAAGAGAAGAAAGAAGGGAGGGGGAGGGGGAAGGAGAGAGGAAAGAATTTATGTATTTGTGTAACAGAGAAACAGAAGCTCTATTTCCATCTAATGCGTATCCATCTGCTGAGTTTAACTGAATAAATTGGCTTTCTGAATGACATAAAAAAATAGAAACCGGAAAAAGAGCAGAGTATTTCAAGAATTGATTAGTATTGGTCAAGTTGTTATTGTTTTATTGTGTCAGCTAATGTTGGGCGTATTTCACCAACTAACCACAATGGGCACTTACAGCCTACATGGAAGTGGCAGTGTGTATGACATTTCTGGGAGGTGGTAGTGCACAGATATTAGAATAACTTTCAGAATAACCAAGGCCACTGTTGAATTGTTGAAATGCAACGAGGCTGATGTAAGCATACGTTATTATCTATTTGATAAATGTGTTTCCATCGCTATTTATCGAACACTTTCTTTGTTGGCAAAAAACTGTTCTGCCGCAGAGACTGTAAAACATTTTTTTGCAATACATTTTGCATTATAATAATTGGACTGAAACTCAGCTAGAGAATCCAATGATAAGACAAACACAAACCCATTAAATGCCCATAGTACCTAAGAGAGCATGGAGCTTAATATAAATGCAGACCGTACAGGCCACACAGAGAGAGTGTGTAGCCATGTTGTTGTCCTGACTGTGGTGAGTGAAGCCTACCTGACAGAGAGCAGGGAGAGCGCTCTCATCACCATGGTCCTGGCCAGCAGCACCTGGGCTGCAGCCGTCACCCTTCTCAGGGCCATCACCCGGTCATGAGGGTTCTGGAGAGCTGCTGCCTGCTCCCCGAGGGTCACCCTGCCTGACGAGCTCTTATCCACTGAGCTTTGACATCCTAAACACACACACACACACACACACACACACACACACACAGTGCTATTACATATGCTGCACACCATAAATTATGTGATTAGGGCTCAGACGATGTGGGTTTTTGAAGGCCAATACCGATTGAGTCCCCTCAGTTCCCCGTGTTTTGCTTTGATTTGATTGGCTCATGGTCAGAGAGAGTGTATGATGGTCAGTAGCGGCAAAGTTAGGCAAACACGAAAGACTGTATTAAGACTGTATTACTGATTTATCCATCAAAGACACATTTTATGCTTTGGTGCTTGTTAATTTCAGACCCTGCAAAGGTAGGCACAACCAAAAAGGCAAGATGATTGGATGAGTCCACCCCCCGCCCCTTCCCTCCTCCTCACCTATCTGCAGCAGGGTCTCCTCCATGCTGTTGGTGGCTGTTACCATGGCAACAGAGGCTCCCAGTGGGTCACTGTCAGGGAACTGGACAGCTTCGGGGACGACCCTGCGCTCACTCAGACCCAGGGGGCCGGCCAAAAGCTCAAACTCCTCCTCCCCCGTCAGCTTCTCATCTTCATCAACATCCAGCATGTCCCAGTCCTCTGTAGGGGCGACACACGCACACAATTGGAAATCTAACAAAAACACATACTTCTGGGGGTATTATGGCAGGAAACAGATATGCTATTTCAAATTAACAAAGTGCTCATACTGCATCTTACCTTCATAGACGCTGTCCTGCTTTCCCAAGAGGTCAGGAGCCTGCCCTTTGTACCTGAATACATACCACAGAATACAATAACATGAGCTTATGCCATCAGCTGCAATCCCTTTGCATAAGCCAATAACCTGAGAGTCAAGACCATGGCTGTGCTTACAGAATGCATGATAGCACTTAACCCAACATGTCAAGCCTATGTAGACTTAGGAATCCACACCTTCCAAAGGCTCTGAAACCAGCACATTGTCTATTTATAGAGGCAAGTGGCAAAAACTGCAGATCATAAAGTAATTTTGGTTTACCACAGTGGTCCGAAGAGAGGCCTGTCTCTCAAACCTCAATGGATTCCTGACACAATTCCACAATGGAGTATGAAACCAAGTGATTTTCTGCATGTCACCCTTCTAGCTTGCAGCTCTAACATTGTAAACAAATCTCACACACACCAAAGCTGACATCAAAATGTAACTTCCCAAACAAGCTGACAGCTGAGTACCCAGGTAACCCAGGAGTAGTGGTGTCTTAAATGTCACAAGGATAACCAAGTTTAGCGTGACTTTCCTACTAACTCTATAGCACTGGAGCATTTAAAAGAGTAGAAATGCCAGCTAGTAGGAAGACATGCCAAAAATTAGCCTTTGTTCACTTTTTTGTTAGGAATTCATTGCGGCTTGAGAGAGAACACCATTACATACCACTGTGGTAAGTCAAAATTGCTTCATAGCAAGCAGTTTCCACTGGTTTCCCTTCTCTTTGTAAGCACCCAATGTACCAGTTTTAGACCCAGTGGGAGGAGACCACTTCCACAGGTCTGATGTGTCCAAGTAATAATGGGGCAAAGACAATCGTAATGCTAAGATACTTTTGGGAAACCAGTGTCCATCCTTGTTCACTATCTATTTCTCAGTAGAGCATACCTCTCCACAATGGGGACTTTGGCCTTGCTCTTGATGGCCAGGTACTTCTCTCTGCAGCCGCCACAGAGCAGGTAGTAGGGGTTGCCGCTGCCACACTCCCCTCCGAACCAGCCGTCTACATAGGAGCCGTTACTGCGGTAGCCTTGCCGGTTGGCGCTGCGGCCGCAGCCTGGATGGCTCTTCTTCATGTGTTGGTTGAAGTTGGCCACACTGGCCTCGCACAACTCACACACCACCACTTCATCACGCTCCTCTGTCTCACACACATGCTGCGAGGTGTGGGGGAAACACACATTCACATACAGGGAGACAAACATGTATTCACACAATGAGACACACAGCCGTGGATACGCAAGACACAAACACAAGACAAAGTTGTTAGGTTTCAGTACAACAGCAGAGCATCCATGCAATAAATCAAACAGAAAAGTGTCAGCTTTGCATTAGTGATTAATAATGAGTTACAAGCAACAGCCAGTTGTCAGCATCCATATTCATCATCTAATTATTCAATATCTTAGAGGTTTTTAGTCAACTCCACTTATCTTATTTTCATTTCATGCCAGTTAGAGCTATTGCTGCAGAGGGATTTCAGGGGCAATGTGCCTGAGCAAGTGGGTGTAGGTGTCTCATATCATACATATGACTAATATAGCTGGCATTTCAGCGTGCACATATGAATATATCTGTGAGTGAGAAGTAAAGCAGGGCAGGTAAAGAGCAGAATGGTGATGGCAGCCCTCTGGCCATAGCATAAAATCACACACACCCATGTTGGCCAGTCCAGTACCTCCGGGATCCACATTCCCAGAATGTCCGTGTCACTGGCCAGGTCCTGGCCGAACATGGCCTCCATGGTCTCCTCGTCCAGGTCCATCTCCAGCTCTTCATCCAGGTTGAAGTCATACAGGGCTCCGGGGTCTTGTTGTTGCTGGAGGGCCGAGACCTCGCGACGAGACTGACTATGATGGGCCTGTACTGAGCGGTATAGACCGGCTTATAAGGAAGGGAAAATTTGAAGAGAGGTGAGGAAGTGTGAGATATGTACATTAGTCAACTTTGAAGATGAGAAGCCCTTTGTGTAGGGTAGGTGTGGGGAAATGGAAAAGATATTTGTGTGTTATGTTCTCACCAGCGCGGGCCAGCAGTGTGCGTGCAGCCAGATCAAAGCGGTGTTTCCTACTGACAGCAGAGCGGCCTCTTGCAGGAGGACCGCTGGAGGCTGACGCACTCTCCTGCTCCAGACCCTCAGGGCTACACAGAACACAAATATAGACTTCATTTTTGAATGTGAACTGTGCTGATAAACAACTTTATGGCCTTTAGTATAATCAATAGGCATTTGGACTATGATCTGACACATAATTATGAAAATTTTGATCTTCCAAAAATATTAGATGAGCAAAACCTTGCTCCTTTTCAAAATACCATTTTTGCTGGACATAATTATATAAGTTGGTTCTTTTTGCCTAGGCTAGCTTATTAGTGTTAGCACAGAGCCTGCTAACAGCCAACGCTAGTTAACAAAGACTTCTTCCATCTCTAGTCTAGGATTCTCTCCTGGATCCTGTTCTGCACCCTGCAGATCAGGCTGTGGCTCATACATTTATGACTATGACATTTTTGATAGCCATGCTAACATTGGCTAGTTGGCTGCGTGTGTTTAATTGTTACAAATATATCAAAATACTTCAATAAAGAATAGCAATATTTGTTTATTACAAAATAGATCTATACTACTGCAGTTCCATAACAGATTTTGCTGTAGATTAACCTTTTAACTAGCCAAAAATACAGCAGTGTTCCAAAGTTGTCTATTCAGTGACAAATTTCCCTACTGTACCTCTCGCTGAAGCCCTCCTCCATTTCGGAAGCATCTGCGCTGGCTATGTCTCCAGGTGAGCACAGGTAGGAGCTCCTATCCAGGGATTTGCCGCCTCCACCTGAAGCTGTGGCCCCAGGACAGGAGGAGTCGGACCCACCGCCGCCCCCAGAGTGAGGCTCGTCATGCTCGTCCTCGGTGCCTGGATGCTCGATCATCCACATGGCCAGCACAGTGATGTTCTGGGCGTCTGCCTCTCCTCGAGCACCTGAGGATAACGGGAATACATCTACCACTCAGTACACAACACACTAAAGCACTAGTCAATTCAATCTTTTTGTTGAGAGATAATGAATATTCTACCCTTTGTTATACCTGCCTACTGTACTTCTTGGACCCTGTTAATACTGTAATACTTGAAATTCTGTGCACCAGTCACCAAAAAAAAAAAAAAAATTGTAATGTAAATACCTACATCCTGCACTCCCTGCTGATTAATCCCCAAATCTCATTTTTCTAGTATACTTAAATTACTTGCATCAGTAACTGTTAATAATGCAACACTTTGATTCCAAATTACCATTACATTGTTGTACTATGTTGTCTTGTTGCACTGTTCATTGTACTGTAGGCCCTGCTCTTTTCTTACTTGTGTTTGGAAAGTGATGCGACCCAAAGAAAAAGTATTTTTGCTTCACTGTGCACTTGTGTTAGGTAGGAATTAAGCTAAATTGAACTGAATACTGTTACAACCATCTAGGCAGGGGGCTTGAGAGAGACTGACCGGTGGCCTCCAGAGCTTTGGTGATCTGGCGCAGGGAGAAGCCCATCTCCAACAGCGGCACAGCGATGGCAGGAGGAGGGGGAGACGTAGACAGTCTGCTGCTGGGGTCCGACAGGGCTGCAGGAAACATTCACCGCCATTAGTGAAATCATTAAGACATGTGGCATGAAGCTTTGAATATGGCAATAAGAGCATGCAAAAATAGAGGTTAAGGTTTGTGTAAAAACTAAACAATGCATGGTGGTCAAGCTAAAAACAAGGCTGCTCTTCTGAAAAGTTGATGCTTTTGACATTCAAGGTTTTCACCAGGACAGCAACAATATGTATGTGCATGTGAATGGCGATCTGGTATACTTACAGGTCCCTGTTCTGTTCTGGGGCCTGCTGGGCTGAGAGTCAGGGGAGGTGAGGCTCTGTCTGCGGCCGACCTCGTCTGAGGGAGAGGTGGGCAGAGAGGACACTGGAGGAGTCTGGGCTCGTCGGGTCGGAAGCAGGGTGGTGGTTGGGTAGCTGGAGAACATTTGCCTGTCAAGACAGAGAAGCATTAAAATAAGCGCCTCAGTTCATCATACTTAAAAAACAAGGCATATCATTAGCACTAGCTGGCTGACAACATGTGCATCCATCTGTTCTGACCTGAGGAGGCTGAGGGGCATGACCCCCGGAGACTCGGAGGCAGGGACAGTCTCTGTGTCTGTGACAGGTGTAGTAGCAGTGGTGGTGTCCTCCAGGGAGGAGCTCATGAAGGAGGTGGTGCTGGAGGCAGAGGGGCTGGTGGTGACTGGGGTCTGTGCCAGCTGCTCACCCTCTACCCCTTCCCCCTCACCCTCTGGCTCACTTCTCACTCCTACGGGAGATAGCAGGGTAAGAAAGATAAAGCTAAGCTCTCTCTGTAGTGAAATGGCTCTCAGCTCTAATAAACAATTACCAAGCTACTGTCTGTATATTTTCTCACCAGGCTTGGCCTTTCCCCCACTGGGCTCCTCCAGCAGCCCGCTGACGACTAGCTTGTAGATCATGGCCTGTGCCCGTTCCAGGTCTGCCAGGCCCAAGGCTCGCTTGATGGGTGAGCGCATCACTGCCCGCTTCACCATATGGCGCATCAGAAACTGCAGGGCTGCCCGCATCTCCACCTCCTCTTGGCACACTGGCGAGGTGGCAGCTGTGCTGCCGCTGGGTCCGGCATTGAGGTCAGCATTGTGCCCGCTGGGGGCCGCCTCTGGTAGAACCTTGATGTAAGAAGAGCCAATAAGTTAACATAAATCAGACAATATTTGAACTGGATCACAAATCTGAAAAAAATGTGTGTTTCTGGTATTCAAGAGTGTATTGGATTTCACTCACACCAGCCAGTTGTTTCTATACGATTGATCCATCTTCAATTGTTCTAATTATTTCAATTATATAAAAATTATAATGAGCAAAAGTAGACAAGGAAGGTGCCAACCACTGCTCTTTTTCTCTGTATTGTCATTATGCAAAACAACTAAAGTGGCTGTAAGTACTGTAACTGCCATTGTGTGAGTAAGCCTAACAGGCTGCGGTACCTTTGGTATGAGCAGCAGCTCAGCATACTTGCTGCAGCTAAGCAGGGCGCTGAGAGCCTTCATGGCCCCCAGGTAGAGGTAGGACAGCTGCACAGCGTGGATCTCTGACTGGGTGGTAGCAGATGAAGGAGAGGGCTCATGGTTGCGGGCGCCATGTTCATGGCCCTTCTTCCTGTTCCCCTCAGCAGGGGTGTGAGGAGCTGCAGTGAAGAGGGTCTCGCTCCCCCCCACTCCAGCACTGACCACAGAAGAGATCTCGCTCTCTGACTTTGAGTTGGGTGCCACATGTGCTTTGACCTCATCCAGGCTGTGGGACACACGCAGGTCGGAGGCTGTGGTAATCGGGACTGTGTTGGACGAGGCTCCAATGCTGTCTTTGGGTTCGTTACGGTGGTGCCCCTCATTGTCTGCCTTATCTTCGTTACTGGTCACTTCATGCCCGGTGGAGGCTGCATTGCGATGCTTCTTGTCGTGGCGTCGTGCGCTGAGCTTGGCGGCGGTGTCCTCGTGGATGCTGGTAAGGTAGGTGAGATCCAACAGCAACGAGGCAGTGAGGCCACGGAAGCGTGCCACGTCGAAGGGCAGCGGCTCGCATGGTTCCAGGTTGTACAGTGGAGTGTCACTAGGCGACCAAAAAGTTGGGAAGCTTTAATAGAAGGGAGTGAGAGAGTGAAAAGAGACAAGGGAAGGAAACACAAAGTGAGGGAAAGGACAGGAGAGAAAGAGCATAGCATGCATGACAAAGACAAATTAAAAGATGGTATGTGAGAGTATGACACGAAACCATGCGGTTTGGTGAGTTACTGGACATGCAAAGGGGAACTAATTAATAATGATGCAAAAGGGAAAAATAACAGCGGATGGATATGAAAACAGTGAATTTGATGAAGGGAAACCTGATGGTAAAAATTGTGATAAAAAGCAGTGCAGAGGATGTGGAAAAAGTGTTTAAAAGAGGCTAACACAGTGTACAGCCAGTGAAGAAATGTTCAGAAATCACTCAACTCATTCAACTCCATCTGTGTTTATAAACACATTTCTCCTGGCATGTGGTCATACTGCTGATAACCGCATGCCTACACCACAGCACGTTTCACATGAATAGCCATCGATACTTCAGAACAGAACGTCATGCAGAGCACTGCTGTTGGACGATCTCTCTCTTTCTAGGAATTAAGAAGGCTTATTTTCTTATTGAAAATAATTAGAACCTTTATAACCAGATTCATAGGCCTAAAATTCTCTTCATGTGTAACATGTCAACACTGAAGTCACATAGTTTTTACCCAACAGCAGCGAAACAAAGATAAATTCACAATTAGATGACACTTTGGAATACATAGAAAAAAATATATAAAAGGCTAATATAATTAAATCTACAGAAAGAAATTTCCATTGGACGGAAATGTGGCCAAAGCCTAACTCTTTTCACCCGGTACCTGATGGTAATCTCTGCCTCGTCCCACTGCACCTTGGCCGAGGTGCTGCCTTCCTTCACCACGCCCAGCAGGGTGGCGTGCCGCCCTGTCTGCTTGTGCACGCAGCGCCCTCCTACACGGAGGCCTGCGTCTGCCCCCCCGATCACCGCCAGCACCGGCCACACCTCTGTGCACAGCGTTCTCAGGTGGTGCTCCGACAGCTCCCCCAGGCCGTGCTGCCGTCCGTGGCGACCCCTGTCCTCCTCCGTCCTTGTGGGCGTGTCGTGGCTCTCCCTCTGGGCGTCGTGCTCCTCGCGGCTCTGCACAGAGCGGCTCTTTTTCAGCCTCTGACCCCCGCCGCTGCCGGCCGCACTGGCCGACTCTCTGAAGCAAGGCTTGATCTTGTGGAGACGTTCAATCATGGTCTTGTTGATGCGGTGGGTCCAGTGGTCGGTGCGATGTAAGATGCGGATGAGCTGTGTGGTGGCCTCGGCGAGCACGGTGGCCACAGGGCTGCAGACCGGGTCACCGGGCAGGAGGTCTCTGGGTGTGCCGCGCATCTGCATGTCACAGATCTTAACCTAGTAACGTTCAAAGGTCAATTAAATATATATATATATATGCAGTGGCAACATTAAAGCCGGAAATAAAACTCTAAACTTCGAAAGCGATGACTTGCACATTTAAAATAGGCAGAGGTGAGAGCCACATTCTCATATCTAACACTAGGTGGCAGAATACAGTGATTTATCATAGTAAAAGTCTGTATACTGATGTCAAGCATGATGTCCTTTGAAAGGATTTAGTTGCAAATGGAAAGACAGGATTATTGGTATATGCCTAGACCCTAAAGTCAAATTAATGGCATCAATGCACACACACACGCACACACACACACAGACTTGAGAGCGTAATTTGTTATAAGCTGGTTGTGAGCTTGTTGTTCTGTCCTCCATCATTGAACAGTTGAAAATGCTCATTACGTACGGGCCAGAAAGAGAGTTTTGAAAGCCATAAATCTCAGCACCTGGCAAAGTAATCGCTGAGTAACTGGTATTGATCATCAACTCAATCAACCCACCAAAGATATATTATGGTCATTTTGTGCTATGGGGCAGAAATCTAACTTGCTGTACCTATAACCAAGTGAATTCTGCAACAGAGATAAAATGACTCACGCTGCTCTTATGTAGAGTGTGAAGGAGTTTGCATATCAGACAATTCGTCACTTTATGTGTAATGAATCACATTCTCTCTTCTAATGAATCACATTCTCTCCATCTCTTACCTTCTCCCCTGGGTTACTGCTGTAGAACATCACACAGGGATAAAGCTCTGTGGCGTCCACATCCTCAAAGGCTAACTTGGGCTCCTGTGGAAACAGTAATCATAGGCCTCAGTGGACACACCTATGAGCATCTGTGTATATGAGATGTATAATCATAAGTGTATGCATGTACACACGAGTGTGTCTTTGTCCAGAGCCATTAATCCCCTGTAATCAAGGTGTGATTTGGCAGAGGGGGTGGGTTGGGGGTGAGACATAATAGAGGGAAGGGACTTTATACAGCTAGGAAAGTTTAAAAATGGTAAAGACTTATGGTTTGTGCAGGATGAGGGACATAGATATTTGGAAATACATATATTTTTTATAAATATATCTATTTTTATTACAATTGTATGACTTTGAAGCGCACACAAAAGGCTTTTAGAATAAGATAAATATGAAACACAGATCAACAAGTCTTACAGAGATTTGATCACTTTGGGACAGTTCCATATCACATGAGTACAACATCAGTCTTTACATCTGTACAGTTGAGTAGTTGAGCTTGATATTTGATATTGAACTAGTGAGGTTCATTCCTCCCCTCTCACCTCTCCGTTCTTGCCAAAGGAGATGGTTCTGGCCTCCATGTCCAGGACGCAGGTGATGAAGTCTCCTTGAGTGAAGCTGCTGAGGGTCAGCGTCTGCTCCCCATTGTGATAGAGGTTGCCGCTGTAGGCCCGGTAGAGCCACATATCCGACGTGGTGCGGTGGTTAAAGTCATGCACAGGCCATCGTGACACGCCCACACATGTACCCTCGTTGCCACGGTTTTCCTTCACGATGTAAAACTACAAGGGTGAGAAAACATGAGATGAATGAATGCATGCGGACATCATCAAGACACAGCTAGCTCATACCTTTGTGTAAAAAACATTAATGCTTTGTCTGTATTATATATCCTCTAATCCGCAATTAATTCAGTTTTCTGATGTATACACTAAGATAATCTCATATATAAAAAAGGCTCCTGAAATGGTAACACGAATGTATGGGCAAAAATATAGAACTGTTGACTGCAAGATGATGATAACGTCTTCTGAATGGACTGGCTTATCCAATTCTTCTTGCAGCTTATGTAGATAGCTTCACGTCCCAGCATGGCAATACTGTACCTTCCACTGGTAGCATCCAGAAGATATACCAGTGGAGGCCAGGCCATAGCCTTTGCCCCCACTGCCATGGGTCAGTCCCTGGCCGTTCTCCACCACACAGCACTGAGCCTTCTCTGGGTCAAAGGACACTTCCTGGATGGGCAGATTTTCATCCTCCTCCTCTGCCTCTCCCTATGGATTAATCCAACTGTCAGTCACTCAAACAACTAATGATATTCAGGAAAATGGACAAGAAAGGAGGATGGATGGATGTGCACCTGTAGTTTGAGCTCCTGCACTTTTTCTTTGATCTGGATGGTGTGTTTGGCTTGAGCGATGGGAGCTTCCCACATGCAGTCAGACAGCAGGGAGAATAGGCGCTCCACCACCTAGAGGAAAACACACATATCAGCTGGCTGACTGACAACAGTCTGTTATTGTGGACTTAGTTTAGAGCAAACTGAGTAAGATACAGTACCTGTGTCATTTGGTCATCCTCCACATTGGCCTCACAAGCAGGCAGGACAGCCTCCAAAACATGGAGAGCTAGAAGCCGGGTTCTCAAGTTCCCCACCAGAGGGACCCCTACAATTAATAGACAGACAGTGTGAGAGGCTGATATATGTTTTCTTTGATAGAGCTTTATCTGGGTTATGTTACACAAGTTGGTTGTACCTGAGCAGCATTTTTGGGCAGCGATATTGAGTAGCACTTCAGTCCATTTTGGGGAGGCCATCTTGGACTGGATGGCCTTGGAGGACACCACTCTCCTTAGGAAGACTAGGAAGTCTCCAAGGTGCAGCTCTGCAGTGTGCTGCTTGCGCAGCAGAGCTAAAGGATACAACAAACATTATTACTGGCAACACATTACATGTAATAATAAACAAACTTCCCTTCATTGAGTTGTTTAAAAGGGGTAAATGTCAAATCCAGAGCATCAAAACACATGACACACATGAATGCAATAATGGTCACAAACATTTTGACCCTGTATTGTACATTTTACATTTTTAACTGGCCAGGGGACTAGCAAGTCCAACTTGGACCCTGCTATGCCAAAGTGGGTAATGAGACCAAATTGCTTCATCACCTCTCAAGTCTTTCTTTTCAGAGTCAGCACTGTCCTCTTGTTTGGTGTCTTCCTGGTCCTTTCCAGCAGAGAGCAGGCTAACCCCTGCCTGAGAAAGCAGGTTCTTCAGCTGACTGCAGAGCAGGTCCAGCAGGGACTGGACCACCTTAGGACTCAGCTTGTCTGCATATGTCCTGCAAAGCCAAGGAGAGACAGAGATTTTGGTTAGATCATGTGTTCCATATTTTAGAGGCTGGCAAGAGACTCAGTGGAATGATTGAACAAAACTGAACTTATCTAGGAAAAGAATAGCACTTCTTTGCATTCAGCTTCTTTTAATGTCTGAGGGTACAGAATCTATAAAATGGTTGCTTAACAATAAGACATAAATAACATCAATAATCATCACTTATCATCTTATCTCTGTACTGGTTCATATTCAGTTTCACAGCATACTAATGTCACACCTACTCCAATCCTCTAGTTTTAAATCTCCATCTCTTACCCGGTGCTAATGGCCAGTATCTGCAGGAGGCGTGTGGAGGCCACTTTAAGGGCCGTACTGAGCTGGGACACGCCAGGTTTCTGCAGCAGCTGGAGGGGCTGCCCCAGCATGGTCTCTGTGCCACAGAGCTGGGACAGCACATTGAGCAGCCCGCTGGAGATGGCCAGGGACACGTCCACTGGCTGATAGCGCACACTCAGAGCAAAGACAGTCACCAGCAGGAGGCGCTGCTGGGCTTCTAGGGTGGGGAAGGAAAGGCAAAGGCAGGAGGGTCAGGCATGTTGATGGCAAAACTTATCCAAGAAGATCAGGTCATGAGTATTGCAGCGTTTTCAATCCACTGTAATGAGCATAATTAAGCAGTTTTGCAGTTCTGAAAGTTGCCCTCCTCTTGTTTTTTCTCATAGACATGCACCAATTGGAAAGAACAAGTGAAAGCAGATCACAAGTCCACATCCACTTATAAGTAAAGCTGCCAATTGAATTTTTTTGTGAGTTAATGTCATGGCATTTTGTGATAACTGACTATGATATGTATCTTAAGCATTTCTGCATCATTTTGGCACATAAGCATTCATATAATTCTTGGGGCTCTAGACTAAACCAGTTTGTTGTACCTATGTGGTGCTTGTTGGCCTGCAGTGCTCGCTCCAGTGTGACAGACAGCTGCTGGTAGATCTTATGGACAGCTGTCTGGATGTCCATCTGGAGGCTCCTCTTAGCTGCTTTTACACCATCCTGCAAGAAAAGAGCATTGGTATGTTAGGGCATAGATGCAAATCATGGTCAATATTGTTATTTAGTAAATCAAATCAATAGTAAACAGTCAGGCTTCTCAAGCCATTAAACCTGGCTGAAAATGTGTTAAACCATCACCAAAACCCACAAATGGAAGTATACCCCCTACAACCATCAGCATGTGACCAGCCTCATACCTGGTAGTGGTGTAGCTGGACGCTCTCTCCTTTCAGCCCTCCGGTGCCTACTGTGCCAAGGCCAAAACAGCCAGCCAGGAACTGCAACCTGACGGAGGTGAGCAGGGAGGAGGACTGGAAGGCGGTGCTGGACCGGCCTGCACTCCCAGGCTGGCTGCCCTTCTCCTCCATGCCAGAGATCAGCACCACGATCTGGTGGAGCGCTTCCAAACGCAACTGGAGAGACAACACATCACACTGGTCAACTGGGTGTTTTAATTAGGGTTTAATAGGGTTTAATAGGGTTTGAATCACTGTCAATCCTGTGTATGTGTGGTGTGAACAATACCCTACTTAGTGCCTTATACAGGGATGTTTTTCTTCAGGATTTCAGGTTTTTTGGCTACACTATGCCCATTCATTTCTGGTGGGAGATTACCGTGCTCTTTTGTGTTCCTGATCACATCCCAACGTATGATACAGTAGAATATCAATATATCCCCTGGTGTGCATTGTCAAAAAATCAGTGTGTATTTTATTCTCATATGACATTATACCAAGAAAAGTGTCTCAGTTCAGAGTAGAGTAGGCAGACTGAGCCACAGCCATTCCTGAGACAATGACTTCACCCTCACCTCCGCCCTGCTCTGCTGCTGTTCCATGGCCATGATTGTGGCCTGAGGGCTGGTGGACATGCTTTCTTCTGGCTCCTTGAAGGCTGGGGCCAGGCCCACATCCCCGCTGATAAAGCTGACCATGTTGTCAATGAGAGCATGGACGCCCAGTGAGCGGCTGAGGTCCAGGTCCGACTCTTCATAGGAGTGTGCTGAGCTGTAGCTCCGCTGGCGGCTTAGCTTGGCCCGGAACCACGACTCAGCCAGAGAGTCTGGTGAGCTGTGAAGCAGACCTGAGTGGAGGAGCAGAGGGAAAACAGCTTTTAAGATACATAAACCTATAGGATCGCTCTTTTGGTGGATGGACTAAGTTGCTTTTAAGCACTTAAGAGCTATGTAATGCAATGCATTATTACTCTTTGAGAGTTCATCCAAGAGCCAAATACTGATTCTTCATGCTGGCACAAGCCTTCATCAGCCATTAAGAATTCATCTACAATGTGTGCATTGTTTTCCAATACCAGATTGAGGAAGAAAATGCTGCAGTCGAGAAGTGAAATGGTAAGCAGGGCCGGCGTCTCAATATAATGACTGAAACCACTTAAGTTGCAGTATCGGTACTGATGATGTCTTTAAAAGTGCAACTGGTAATTCTAGGAAATCTATTCAGCAGGACAAACCAGGTTCTTCATAAGATATGTGCCACCATTGTGCAAAATAACCAGAACATTCCAAGCATAAGAGAGAGCTGTTATTTGTACAATAGGCACAACTATGTCCTTAATTCCCCTTTACTCTTCATGTGATGAGTGTATTTATCTAACATTGGCACACTACGAAGAAGACAGAATATGGAGTATTTAGGCTCAAAGGTGGGCCCTCATTGTGATAGATGAATGGGGGGGCATCACAGTTATGGAGGTATGAGCTGGCTTTAACAAGAGAAAGAAACATGCCATCGTTTACTTGCTTGGAGCTCCTCTTGTGTTTGGGGCTCAACTGCCCCAAAAGGAGCAAATAAACTATCCACACAGAAATCAAAAGACAGAGAGACAAGAGTAATGTATGATAGACGACAACTGAAAAACCAGTATCATCCTTACTTGAAAAAAAAATAGATACATTTCGTATAAAGTATTGTTACCTCTCTTTTTATGAGAGAATGCTAAGTCCAGGTCTACATTTCTCCTTCCACTCTGAAAGAGAAAACAGAGACAAACCCAATATGGCATTCAAATCACTACACTGTTGTCAACTCTTGGCATGCACTTCATATACACAAAAATACCTATGTGGTGAGACAGGCGTATATGAGTGTGTGTGTGTGTGTTCTATGTCTGTGTGACAGAATATGTGTGTGTGCTTTACCAGAGCGTAGCCCTCTTCGTCTGACTCTGGCTGGGAAAGGTCCGACTCACTCCTGGACTTCATCAGTCTGTAGCTGGGGCTGCTCTGCACCGAACGACTCTCTGCACTCAGACTCTCACTCCTACATACACAAACACATCACAGTACTTGGTTAATCTCTTCATCATGTCAGTGCAACTGCTTACAACTGTAACTGAACTATACAAGATACAGTAAAATTATTTTAGTCCATGGAACATGCCACGTAAAGTGAAAACAAGTCCTACTATTATGGCATGAAGTGCAAGTTGCAATAGAATGGTTATCGTAGAATGCAAAGTGTGTCATTGGTCAAACATTATGTTAAACAGTATGAGAAATCACTCCTTAACAATCACAATACATAATATAGGTTTCCCAGTATGCTTGACACTGTGAAACTGGGTCATTCTATATAGGCCAGGTGTTAACTAGTTCACAACGGCAGTTGTACAGGTGCTTGAGACCCTACAGAAGTAACCAGACTATCAAGTTCATGGTGCTCCAAGTGGAATGTGGTGTATAGGTCACAGCTCAGATAAAACTTGTTGAAACAAGTCAGAAGTGGGTCAGACTTTCCAGGTGAACTCCAGAAACCTGGCATCAGCAAACTTCTTCTGATAACAGACATACGCTGCAGCATGTGGGTGAGCCGATTAGTAGTTTTTTTTTTAAGCTCAGACATTTATACTTGGACTTGCATCAAGAAAAGAATGGGTGGAAGGAGGTTTAGTGATATCATACTGTACTGTATTTTGAACTCTATTGGATATGGAAAATGGCGCTGTGACTGCAAAGATAACATTACTGACCTGTTGCACCAAGCTTATAGGGAACACGTTGGCGAAGGGTTTCTTGTCACTGCACAAATGTCCATCTTAACAAGTCATTTAGTCTCATAACTGTCTTAAAATCACAATTTTCAACCTAAGAATTCTGCCAATTCTGGGCTGAGATGAAAATAAAGTTCAATTTTCTTCAGGAGTTCTTGAAACAAGTTGATATGCACTGGAAACAAGGGAAATCATCTTATCCCCATCTGCAGATCTTATTCGCTAGGTTTAAGAAAAACTTTTTAAGGTGGGTATTTTTTTACAGCACATAATCATCACATGATTAATTTAGCATGATTGATTTAGCATCCCCCCAGTTTCAGACACTGACAGTGCTCTGACCTGGTCATGAAGCTCAGACACTCCTGTGTTCCCGCGCTGGCCGACTGAGCCTGGCACTCCTCCTGGTTCTGCTTGGTCAGCTCCCCCAGCACAGGACTCACCCCCAACACCAGCAGGGCACATCGGTGGATCACGGAGTTACAGGCTGCTGTGTAAAGGTCCTGGCCCTCTGGGAGACCCGCACTGCCCCTCCTCTCCTCCTGAGACGGAATGGCTTCCTCCTCTCCTCCTCCTCCTCCTCCTCCTCCACCTCCACCTCCACCTCCGCCGCCTCCTCCGCCTCCTCCGTTCCTGGACCCAGAGCCGGAGCCCAGACCTGTGCTGCTGCTGGCCCGCTCTCTCTCCCGACTGCGAGCTGCCTCCCGCGCTGAGAGGAAACATTGAAAGATTTCTGTGTTGTGCAACACACACACAAGCACGCACACACAAAAACAACAACACACAGACAGGGTGCTGGGTTAGAGGACAAGCTGCAGCCACAGAGAGCACCACACAGGTTCATCAGGCTTCAGAGCCTAAACCCATGCAACACTGCATTACATCAGAAAGCCTGGTCTGATTACAGCCACATTCATCCTCGCATCATTAGAGGCCACAAATCTGAAGCAAGCTGATAATTAAATCTAGTCTATTATTACACTTACATGTACTGTGGATATTATAAAAAAAATGGCATTAGCAGTATCATATAGTATAGACTCAAACGTAGAGCCTTAATGGCATCCAAGAGCCGGTTTTTACCTATGAAGTTCAGAGAAGATATGCCTCTAAAGGCTCAGGGTCAGAAGCTAGAGGAAGTGGTAAGGCTGAAAGTATGCAGCAGTTCTTAGTCTGATAAACAATGATCTTGTATACAACCTGCTCAACATTTTTAAGGATTTTCTTACATGACATCTGCAGCTACCACAGGTCTGGCAGAAAACTCCAAAGTTAACACTTTTAAATATTGTCTAAAATATCACGCTGAAGAGGGTTAATAAATTGACAAGTACCTTTAGTGCACCTAATTCCACCAATGTGTGAGTGTGTACGCCTGCTCAGTATGTCATTCAACATTCAGGAGGATTGCATGCTGGATGCTGGTAGGATTACATACATGCTGATCAACACAGAGTAGGAACACCTGCTCTTTCCATGAAACCAATTGGCCAACTGCAGTGTTTGCTTTACATTCAATTTGCTTCAGTGGCCCCTGACGACTGCAAAATTGCCCTCACAATTAGAAAAATTTAAATACATTCAGAATCTCCATTCGAAATGAAGATTCTGTCCCCACTGTGTGCTTTCGGTGGCTTAAAGGGTGGGACCAGCATATCTTGACAGTCAAACGATTTGTTCAATCACGATTGGGAGAGGAAGGCAATTAAAAGCCTAGGTGGGTCATGTAGGAGAGATGAAAATGAAGAGGAGGAGACAGATTAAAGAAGGATTTTTTTAGGTCTTGAGGGAACTGAGGCATGAATAATTCATTCAAATTAGGTTACTAGTCCTAATGATTTGCACATTGAAAAGCATATGAATGTGCTCACTCCAAGCAGATGTACTTACTTCCAGCTGTCATCACTTCGTGGTCCCTCTCCTCCTCTTCGTCGTCCTGCTCCTGGTGACCCTCCTCTCTCTCCCGGTCGGCCCTCTCCTCCAGCTCTGCTTCCTCATCGATGGTGCGTGTGAACGAGTGCTCCTGCGGGTCCATGTCCAGAGAGTCCTGATTGTCTGAAATCTGTAATCAAATGACATCCATGAGTGCATTTACAAATTCATTCATAAAGCAGGCATTTGCATAAGTGCCAAAAATTAAAGAGCAAAACATTGAGGTACATCGGAAATATTACTTTTTTTTTTTTAATTTTTTTTTTTTTTTAATTTTAGTTGTACCTGTCTACATCATATTTGTTTGTTGGATTTTACTGTATGTAAAGCACTTTGTAAACATTGTTTTTAGAAAAGTGCTATACAAATAAAGTTATTATTATTATTAGTTATTATTACTCTGTCAGTTTCAGATACTTTTTAGCCATACGTCATTACTGAAAAGTCAGAGATGACATACTAAAGGTGAATGCAAACGTGTGTGTGTGTGTGTGTGTGTGTGTATGTGACTTTTGGTTACTCACCCTTCTCTCACGTGAAGAGGAGTGGGTTTGGATGAAATCCATGTTCTTGCAGGCCAGCAGGCGGTTTCGCACCTTATATACACTTCGATACACCTCTGCCAGGGACTTACAAGGCTGGTACCTGATCAGGAAAAAAACAACAAAACAAAACATACTGATTAGTAATAACAAGTCCTATATTGCTTACAAGTTCATGCACAATATTCACAGTGCTTCTCTTGCATAGTTTTTTTTTTTTAAATATTGATGTTCTCCACCCCCTTAAATTTAATACACAACCAAGAACAAATTTGATGCTTTACTCTGTATTCTTTGTGGTAATATTTATGTAAAGAGGATTATTCTATCTTTCATACGCATTAAGGATGGGTTGGCTTATTGACGAAAGCTGTGGTGAGGGGACAGAATTATTCAGCGAAACTCATCCCCGCACAACAGTTAGGATAGTGACAACACCACTGAGAGCACTTTTCCACCATAAACCTTTTAGGAGCATAGAAAAACCCTGCAGTGGTTATATACTGTAAAATGTAATTTGGGCTAGTACAATGGAACACTATGAAAACTGTTAATGCCTTACTAAACACCATGCAATACATTTAAGTATTTTTGTATGTGTGTGTGTATCAAATGTTATAGTACCTTCCCTCTCCAAAGGCTTGGCCCAGCAGACCTGTGTGCTTCAGTAAGGCTGCCAACACAAACCTAGACACTGTGTCTAACAGGGACTCATTACTGAGAGATGCATTGTCCCAGTCTGTAACAGAATAATGCAACATCCATGCAGTCAGTATACTGTCAGTTACATGTTACACATTTCAAGTCTACTTCTAGCATAGAGAAAATAGAATTAATTATGTGCCGAGTCCCAAGATAGACCTTTGCTGATGGCGTAGTCCTGCATGTTGATCCAGAGGCTGTTGCTGGGTTCTTTAGTAGAGCCCAGGGCCAGATCCACCAGGACACTCATGTCGGGATGCAGTGTGCAGTCAAAGGGCTTCTGCTCCTCATTACCAGACAGCGCTGCCTCCAACAATGAGCTTATGCAGGTGTCTGAAGGACACAAGGGAACAAAAAGTCATCAGCTCAACAAGTCAGCCAGCAAATAACACATGAATAATGAAACAATAAAAGGAGGGCAAAAATGAGAAATGCATCCATCTTTATTAGTCACAGTAAAAAACAGGACAAAGAGCCCAAAGACACTGAACAGACAGTACAACAGAGTACAATGTCCTGCAGGCTAGAATATTTGTGATTTAAACTGCGATTCATATATTCTATGTTCTAAAACATAAATGTTTTAGACATTTTTTTAGAACTAGAAAAATTATGTAAAGAAAAATTATTTTGTTAAAAAAGAAAATAGATGTCAGTGTGCAGGATTTACTGAGTTTGAGGTTTTCACCAATATTGTACTTGATTCATGGACCAAAGACTACCAGCAGCACTAAAAATCCATTTTAGATGCCCGTGTCTCTTAAGCTTTAATTGCAGCCTCTGCAATTGGGACATTTTTTTTTTTTATTAATTGTTCAGCTCTACTGCAGGGGTCCTGCTGGTATTTAAACCCACAGCTGTTAGACTCAGCTGTACCCTGACCATGCTAGTAATCAACATTTTGAAACGCTTTGAATATGAAAAGCACTTCATGAACTCAGCATTACTGCAATTTGTGTGTCCTCTCCCTACCTAGCTGTGGGATATCCATCTCCAGGCCATTGCTGAAGAGGGGGGTTTTGAGCCAGTAAGCGGTATCCTGTTCCTCAAGCGAAGTCGGGGCTCCCTGCAGCATGCCACCCAGGCAGCGGCCGACCAACAGGGCAGCTGTCCTCTCCA